>NC_057803.1:46039140-46197772 GCF_018294505.1 Triticum aestivum
GCAGCATCGATCGGCTTCAGTTAGCAGCAGTAGCGAAGGAATCGCTCGATCGGGTTCAGTTAACAGCCATCGATCGATCGCTCGGGTTCAGTAACACGTAGCCTGCAGTGCAATCGCTCGGGTTCAGTTAGAGCCCAACGCCTGCTCAGGTTCAGTTAGAGCCAACGCCTCGCACACACGCGCGTACGTGTACGAGAGAAGCGCGCATCGCTCGGCTCCGACCTCCCGTCGTAATCGGGAACTCCCCGAAATTTTCCTGGCCCTCGCTTCTACCATGATTTTTTCTGTCATGGACGGCCCAAAGAATGTCATGCAGCTGCGTCTCTGGCCCGCCTAGGATGAAAAGCCCATTTTCTGTCATGGTTTTTTGTCATAGAAGTAGGAGCCCACCACATCTATGATGATACCAGGTTTTGTCACAATTATCGTCATAAAAGTGTCATATGTATGACAGAAAAAAAATTCGTTCGGCCCAAAATGTCACGGATGTGTCTTTTTTTTGTAGTGATGGTCGAGCCATAAAGCGTGCATAAGTCGGCCTGCCTAGAGTAGCATGATAGGCACTCTGGAAATCCACAACCTCAAATGTCAACTTTTCTCTGCGGTAATTCTTGGAATCACCGAAAACCACGTCAAGAGCAATCTGGCCGAGTGATGCAGCCTTCTTGCCAGGAATGACCCCATGGAAACTCATATTATTTTCACTGAGTCTTGACATCGGAATGCCCATTCCTTTCAACGTCTCTGCATACAGTATATTCAGGCCACTGCCACCATCCATCAGAACCTTAGTCAGTTGGGTGCCTTCGACTACTGGGTCGACCACCAACGCTTTCCTCCCAGGGGTGGCTATGTGCGCTGGGTGATCGGACTGGTCGAATGTAATGGCAATCTGGGACCACTTCAAATAATTGGGTGTCACCAGAGCGACCATGTTCACTTCTCTGTTGATGACTTTCAGTCGACTTTTACTCTCAACGTCAGCGAAAATCATCAGAGTGGAATTCACATGGGGATAACCATCGTCATCCTCTTCCTCATCCTCAACCTTGCCTGCTTCTTTCTCCTTTTCCTTGGGATGTTTCTCTCGGAATTGTTGGATTAGGAGTCGACATTGCCGAGTGGTATGCTTCGGGTAAATGAAATTACCCTCTTCATCTTTTTTGGTGTGGATGTGGCATGGCAAATCCAGCACATCATTTCCATCTTGATCTTTTACTTTCTTGGGGTTCCACGGTCCCTTGGGCTTCCCCTTGAACTTTCCTTGAGTCACGACTAAGGCTTCACCAGGAGCAGCTGGCTCGGCTTTGCGCTTCTGCTTTCGACTGGAGTTTCCTCCTCCGATTTCATGGGCGACTGTTTTGTGCTTGCCACTCCGGAGTGGGTCTTCTTCTTCACCATTGGCATATTTGGTGGCAATTTCCACCATCCGAGTCAGAGTCATATCTCCTGTCCGACCGAATTTCATATTCAACTCCCGATACTTGATGCCTTCTTTAAAGGCACAAATTGTCTGATGATCAGACACATTCTCCACCGTGTGATGCAACGTGATCCATCTCTGGATATAATCCCTCAAAGACTCATTCGGTTTCTGCATGCAACACTGTAATTCGGTCAGCCCTGCCGGTCGTTTGCAAGTACCTTTGAATGTTCTGACAAATACTCGGGCAAGATCTTCCCAAGTATAAATACTGCTTGGTGCTAACTGATTCAGCCATGCTCTAGCCGAGCCCTCCAGCATCAGAGGAAGGTGTTTCATGGCCACTTCATCATTGTCGCCACCAATCTGGACAGCCACTCGGTAGTCTTCAAGCCAAGTATCAGGCTTGGACTCACCAGTGAACTTACTGACTCCAGTCACCAACCTGAAGTTGGGGGGAATCACTGCAGCCCTGATGGCTCTGCTGAAGCACTCTGGACCTAAGACATGCATCCTGCTGCTGGTCGGTATATCTCTATCATGACCCTCTCGGTGAGATCTGTTTCTGTCGACCAAGCCCTGAACGAGAATAGATCTCGCATCAAAGCCCGGCTCTCTAGGGTCGACTGGAATCCCTCGCCCCATACTGTGAGGGCATCTGTCATCATGTTGCCGAGGCACGTACGACCCACTCCTTGGGGGAGGTGTGGGCACTCGACGACGATCATCACGATCGACTTGGTGATCATACTGCTCACGGTTTCTGTACTGATCTCGTCGGTCTCCACGTCCCTCACGCCTCGGGGGCGATCTTGGGCTGTGAGCCGACTGAACTATGTCTGCAACCATGGACCTGGTATGGATCCTATTCCGCGACTGAGATACTGCTATATTCTGCTCTCCTGCCGCACAGAGCTAATCTCGGATCTGCACCAGACCTCGACCAGCTTCTGACTGGGAAGGTTGGATCGACTCCGCTATCCGGGCTGCAGCTGCGAGATTCTGGATCGGAGTTCGGTATACCTGAGTCGGAGGCGGAAAGAGTTGACGTCGACTAGATTCAGGAGCACGCTGTCGAGCACGCTCGTCAAGTGCGCGCTGGAGATTCTCCAGTCGAGTGCGCTCAGCCAAGTTGGCCAGGCGCGCCTCCTCCAAGGCTTGGGCCTCAGGGGTTTCTCCAACGATAGGAGTGTGAAGTGCATCCATGTTCCAGCGGCGAAGTTCTTTTCTCCACTGCGAGGAGAGGGGTTCGGGGCGGTACTCTTCATGAATACGCGACGGATCGCCGCCCCCATCACCTCCGTCTTCACGGGTGAAGCCAGGAGGACTGCGCGGTCCATTAACCATCAAAACTTCTGCCGCGGGGTCGCTGCTATTGCACTCGGATGCAGTCTCTACGGAGCCAGTCGACAGATCGAACATGCCGTAGAGGGTTTCGTCGGGCTCGATTACCGCGACTTGAGGGGTGGCCGACTGGCGAGCCACCGCATGCTTCACCCACCACTGAAGCCTCGATCGACCGGAATGTTTGCTCCGGCGGGCCGCAGGGAGGGGGAAGCCATAGGAGCCGATCGATACTGGGTCGACGGCTGCCGCAGGAGGACGTCGCGGACGCATGCACGAAAGTGCGTTGCCCCGCGGACGGGGAATGCGTCGACGTCGAGTGGAGCCTCCTGAAGCCAAGCGGAGTCGTCGGTGACAAACACGAGTGCGCCGAGACAGATCTCGCGGCCCTCAGCCAAACCTCCGCCTGAAACCATGATGAAGGGGATCAGAAAAATTGCAACTTTTCCAAAAAGTCGCTAAGACACCTGCCCCACGGTGGGCGCCAACTGTCGTGGTTCTAAGTATGACAGTAGAATGGGGGTAGGAATGTAGAGGTAAGATCCTAGCTATGGAGGAGTTGTACACGCAAGTTTTACGAGTTCAGGCCCTTCTCGGAGGAAGTAACAGCCCTACGTCTCGGAGCCCGGAGGCGGTCGACTGGATTATGCGCGTATGTGTTACAGGGGGTGCGAACCCTTGTCCCGGAGGAGGGGGTGGCTTATATAGAGTGCGCCAGGACCCCAGCCAGCCCATGTTACAAAGGGTTCAATGTACATTAAGGCAGGGCGTTACTGGTAACGCTAGTAATAAAGAGATATAAATGATCTTTAAGGTTACAGAGTGAATGACCGACTGTTGCCATCCTGAGTGATGTTAGGCCTTCTACACTCCGAGTGGTTTCTTGTATCGTCGAGTGGACGATGATTTTTCTTCGACTGCTTCTGGTTCTTTTAGAGGTGTCCTTGGGGAGGGTATCTTGGACAAATCCATGACCCTACCCTAGGTACATAGCTTCGTCAGAGCCCTAGATTGGTTCTGCCCAAGTTCCGCTTCGAGACGGTGGCGCTTCGTCCCAAAAGCTTCCTCTTAATTTTTTTCCAGGTAAAAACCCTTCATATAGCAAAAGATGGGCACCGGGGGCCTGCCAGGTGGGCGGCAAGCCAGGGGGCACGGCCCCCACCCTTGTGGATGCCTGGTGGGTCGCTTCGGGTGCTTTCTTCGCCCAATATTTTTTTATTCCAAAATAATTCTCCGTGAAGTTTCAGGACTTTTGGAGTTGTGCAAAATAGGTGAAAGGATCGATATAGTTGACTAGAGGGGGGTGAATAGGCAACTAACAATTTTTAGCTTTTCTTTGACAATTTAAACTTTGCATCAAAGTAGATTGTCTAGATATGCAACTAAGTGAGCAACCTATATGATGCAACAAAGATAAGTACATAAGCAAGCAAGAGATATATCACAAATAAGCATGCACAAGTAAAGGCATGAGATAACCAAGAGTGGAGCCGGTGGATACGAGGATGTGTTACCGAAGTTCCTTCCTTTTGAGGGGAAGTACGTCTCCGTTGGAGGAGTGTGGAGGCACAATGCTCCCCAAGAAGCCACTAGGGCCACCGTATTCTCCTCACGCCCTCACACAATGCGAGATGTCATGATTCCACTATTGGTTCCCTTGGAGGTGGCGACTGAACCTTTACAAACAAGGTTGGGGAAAACTCCACAACTCAATTGGAGGCTCCCAACGACACCACGAAGCTTCACCATAATGGACTATGGCTTCGCGGTGACCTCAACCATCTAGGGTGCTCAAACACCCAAGAGTAACAAGATCCGCAAGGCATTAGTGGGGGGAATCAAATTTCTCTTGGTAAGAGTGTAGATCGGGGCCTGCTCAACCACTCCTGAGGAAATCAACAAGTTTGATTGGCTAGGGAGTGAGATCGGGCGAAAATGGAGCTTGGAGCAACAATGGAGCTTAGGGTTGGAAGAGGTGGTCAACTAGAGGAAGAAGACACCCCTTTTATAGTTGAGAACAAAAATCCAACCGTTATCCACCTACCAGCCCCAGACCAACGGTACTACCACAAGGCCATGCGGTACTTCCGCTCCTGACAAGCGGTACTACCGCAAGGCCATGCGGTACTACCGTGAGGAACTGCGGTACTACCGCAGCAGCAGCAGTAGCTAGGGCAGACCTGTAGCACAAGGGCTGAGGACGGTACTGCCGCAGGCGCGGTACTACCTCTCCCCCTTGCGGTACTACCGCAAGGCAGGAAACCCCTAGCCTGGGAAGAGCGCGGATAAAAATACATCCGTGCCTACTTCCGCTGGAAAACGGACGAAGCAAAAATCCGACACAGTACTACCACAGAGAAGCGGTACTACCGCCTGGCAGCTGAGCCAGGCCGCGCACGATACTACCGCGCAAGGGATGCGGTACTACCGCGGTGGCGCGGATGTAAAAAATTACATCCGCCCCTACTATCGTGATGGAGCGGTACTTGGCCTGGGGGGCCACGGTACTACAGCTCCAGAGAAGTGGTAGTACCGTGGGCACCTGCGGTACTACTGCACCGTAGTACGGTACTACCGCGGGTGCCTGCGGTACTACCGCTCTCCAGGGAGCAGTACTACCGCAAGCCCATCAACAACAACCAGGACAAGGCAAAGAGGATAAACGGAGGATGCTCCATAGTGCAGGGGGAAGGAGGGGACAAGGAAGAAAACATGTACGTGATGATTCCACCCGAACCTTTCCGACGCGGACCCCCTCTTAATAGTACGGCTTTCCTACGACTCAAATCCACCAAAAAGAAACATAGAAAAACGCCGTCTTCAATAGTCTTTGAGGGAGACCAAACCGTCTTGTGCCTAGCGATGAAACGTCTAGGAAACTCAAGACACACGATTAGTCCACAAAAACATTGTCATCAATCACCAAAACACCTTAGGGATAAATATGCCCTTACAATAGGTCTATCAGATTTGCTCCTTTTCCAGTCCAGAATTCCAGCTGCCGGCATTCTCTCTCTTTGTGTAAACCTTGTGAAATAAGGGAGAAAAGACATAAGTATTGTACCATAATGTGTAATAACAGCCCATAATACAATAAATATCAATATAAAAGCATGATGCAAAATGGACGTATTGCCTTCACATTGGTTCTTCCATAGCATACACTAGTGGAGCTTAGTGTAAGTCAGGGGGCACCCATCCCTCTGAATTCTGAGCGATGTGAAGATTTTTTTTGAGAAAGCGGAGATTAGAGAAGTATTTTGCCCCCTCTACCCCACAAAAAATCCCACCAACCACTGTCAGACATGGCAGTCTACCTAGCGCACGAGAGGAAGTAAGTTGATGGGTAAGGGTTTGCAGCACTCGCTAGTACGATTTCTTCGACACATACATCTACTACTTAATCAACAAGCATTTGGTGGTCATGGTTCTCGGGCGTGGCAACATGGACCAACGACGCTAGACAAGGTGTGTGCCGCCGTTGCGCTGAGGTGAGATTTATCGGCATCCCCATGAATCAATAGCTTGGTCACTATGTCAGTTTTCTCATTAATGGTTTTGTTCTCTTTTCTCATCCCATGTTCTAGCATCCCCGTGACCAAATCATGCTGTGTCTGGCATGACGATGATGGATACCATCACACCAGGAAGGCCCTAATAATATCCCTCCACTGCCGAAGGAGAAAATACCAATCTTGAGCTATGAAGTACCTTTATCATACTTTTCTGATGTACCCGAAAGTTGCCGTTGTGATCACCCTGTTACGCCTGACGCTTGATGACCCCCAAGGTACACCTTCCGGCATGAAGGTACTCTTTTTTGAACACAATATAGATGCAAGCACTCCTATGTACAAGTATACACTCACCTCTATAAATGCACGCGCGCACACACACCCTACCCTTATGAGCACCTCCGAGAGACTGAGTTGGCATGAAGGTACTCGATACTCTCATGATGCAAAGAACTATACGAACGTTAACTTCTCTATGATGATACTTATAACTTAGTGACAATGTGATATCAAAGTATAACAATCAATTGGGTTTGTTCAACACAAGTATTCTACTGAAAGTGTGTCCTCAAAGTTGCTGCTATCTATTGTTACACTAAATCATGCCCATGTTTAGGAAAACGAAATCATAATGCAACACTTGAGCCAGTCTTAGAGGCGCGACTAAGAATTAATTTTACAATTTATTATTCCATACACGATACATGCAAATGAGTTTTTTCTCTCAGCCTCTTGGATATACAAACTCGAGAGCCATTGCAATTGCAACACAAAACATAAAACATAAAACATAATTAATAACATTTAAAATTGCTTGTATTGCATATTTCCTTCAATTTCGCGTTCATTTTATGGACTAAAAATACTAAGAATAGATTAAATCAAGAAAGAGGACAAATGATCATTAAATCATGGTATTATGGGACAAATCAACTAAAGCAAAGTGGGGCAAAATATCAAGTGCCCAAGCTATGTGGGGGCAAATTATCTAATCTCCCCACATCCTCCTGTGTTTGCTTTGGTCCCATCGCCGCGATCTGCCGCTGCGCCGACCCCTCGACCATCCACGGACACCTCAACTTGAGAAGCACTCACGCCGTCCAAACCCACGACGGTGATCACCGACCCACGTTCCTCTCCGATTCCAACTCTCCAACCCCGAACATTTTTTGGGAATACACGTTGGCCATTTTGTAAATATACTGTGAACATTTTTTTAACAGACGGTGAATATTTTTTAAAGACATGTTGAATAGTTTTCAAATACATGTCGAATTTTTAAATACATGTGAACATTTTTTTAAATGCGGTTAATATTTTTGGAACACGCATTCAATATTTTTCAAAATACATGGTGAATATTTTTAAATATGTTTGAGCATAGTGCACAAACACTTTTTAAAATTCGTGGAGAATTCTTAAAAGTACGTAACATTTTTTCTATCTTTTAGTCGGAAAATTGGCAAATTTCATGAAAAATGCATTAAGATTTCTAACAAAAAAACAAATAAGGAGGAAATTGCAGGTAATTCCCGGCCCGACCCAGGTGGCCCCGCTACAACCGACGCATCCTTAGTGTTCGCTAAGAGTGAGGCATAAAGGCACCACAACGCCGATAGGGCGCCATAATCTAAGTCGACCCAATGGTGGAGAGAGCGGAGGCGGAGCCATCTGATCGATTTTTTTTCTGGTTTGTGCAAGATAGTTTTGTATGTTTCCTCTCTTTGGCTAGTGATTTGTCGATTATTCGATATTTTTCTCTGCTTTTTTCAATTTTTCTACCCCCATTGTTTTTATGTTTTCCATGCTTCTTCTTGTTTTCTTCTCCTTTTTCAATTTTATTTTCCCCATTTTGAATACACGTTCACATTTTTTTAAGTACATGTTGAACATTATTCTGAATACACGCTAACCATTTTCTTAATATACCATGAACATTTTTCCAATACATGGTGAAATTTTTCTATACACACGTTGTATATTTTTCGTATATGTTGATTTTTGAAATACATGTGAACATTTTATTGATGCATGGTAAATAATTTTTAAACACACATTCAACATTTCTTCAAAAATTTATGGTCAATATTTGAAAAATACGTTGAACATACTTTCAAAATGCAATAATACTTTCGAAACAAATATTATAAAAATTAGCAGAAGAATTTAGAGAAGTACATGAACAAGTTTTCTAAATTTTGTATGAAAATATTAACTTGTTTTGGCAAAATAATACAGTAAGATTTTTTAACATAATAAAGGAATGATTATAAAATTACTCATAACTTTCTGCCTGGCCCAGGTGGGGACCGCCGAGAGCGACTCTTCTAAAAGTCGTGATTATTTTTTCAAATTCACGAACATTTGTAAAAAGACCGGATACTTTTTAAATTCTGATTTTTTTAGAATGGTGATCATTTTTCTCAAATTTACAAATAAAATCAAACGTTTTTGACATTCTTCAATTCGTGTTTTTATACGGATAGTAAAACTTTGGAACATTTAGAGAGAAAAAAAAGGGAAAACAGAGCAACCCCGCATATAGTCTTGGTCTAGGCAGCCTGGCGGGCCGAAACTAGCGATCGTTTTCTTTTCTCTAGCAATCTGGCCATATGCACACTTGCGGGCTGGGCCTGGCCCATACGCGGGCTGCTATGAGCGACGGTGCCATCGCGCTCGCTCCCGTAGACGCGCCCCGTTTAAGCAAGCCCTAGACTGCTGCTGCTGTGTGTCTTCCTCTGCTCCGCACCGCCGCCTCTGCATCCTCCCCGACGACGAGATCCACCCGCCCCCTACCTCCCCCCCGCCTCCGCCCCGTCGCCAGCCCCCGAGGTACCCCGCCCGACCGCCCCCCAGTCAGTTCTCTTCTCCGTGGCCGGATCAGCGCGACGCGTTCCTGACATTTTTTCTGGCTCTCTCCGTGGTTGGGCAGATGGAGAGGGTGCTCAAGGATGACGCCATCCAGGAGAAGGGCGAGCGCGCCAGGATGGTAACCACCCGCCTCCCATCTGATCTGCTTGTTTTCCTTCTTGGTCTGACCGGGTCGGTTCGTTCGTTCCTCCGTTGGTTCGATGGCGCTGCTGCAACTGTGTGCAATTAGTTTACTGATCTCATTTAGACTGCAAAATCCGTAGATTGTTAGTTCGGCAAGTGCCAGATCAGCAACCTGACCGTCGGCTTCGCGTAGTAGGATCTGTAGGTTACGGCGGCACACACGCACACACTGATGCTGTATTGCTGCTGCATAATGTGCTTTTGCAACTGTGCGCAATGCGTTTACCGCTCTCCTTCAACCGCAGAAGCTGAATATCACTCCCTCCGTTCATAAATAAGTGATGTGGTTTTAGTTCACTTATTTATGAACGGAGGCAATACTTTGTAGAATCATTGTTCAGCCTCTTTGTTTATGTGGGGTTCTGATTCATTTGATTTCGCCCTCCTGGCAGGCATCTTTTGTAGGTGCCATGGCGATCGCAGACTTAGTCAAGACCACATTGGGACCAAAAGGAATGGTACGTGCTGCTCGCAGAGAAAAAAAATGCAGTTTGGGCAAAAGATGGCGCCAGCCAATCGAGTGCTGGAGGATTTTCCTTGGAATTTACATGTTACCTTGTTTATGTCCAGGACAAGATCCTTCAGTCGACTGGCCGAGGGCGGAGTGTCACCGTTACAAATGATGGTGCTACCATTTTGAAGTCGCTTCATATCGACAACCCTGCTGCCAAGGTCCTTGTTGGTATCCTTTTGTTTGAGCCTACTGCTTGATGGTTTTCCTGCTGAGATGATGCTTGTTTCTAGATCTGGCAATATAGGCTTCTTGTAGCTTCTCCTGACCCCATTTGATTAGTTGGTTGTATGGATGTTCTCCCTAATTGAAAGAAAATGTAGTCCTTAATGATTGTTAGACATCTCAAAAGTCCAAGATGATGAAGTTGGTGATGGAACAACTTCTGTTGTTGTTTTGGCTGGAGAACTGTTGAGGGAGGCAGAAAAGTTGGTTAACATGAAGATTCATCCGATGACTATTATTGCAGGTAATCCTCATTTTAGACACAGTTTATTCAACATGTTATCCCTAACATTTAAAATTGTGCAACTCTTGGTTACCACCTCAATACATGTTACTAAGTTTTTGGCGAGTAATGATACAATAACAACATCTGCAGATCAGTAAGACATGTGAAGTTTGGAAAATGACATCTCATGCTTACATACTTTGTTTTTCAATTTGTCATGTTTAAATGATTAAAAGCAGCTCCCTTAGTCTAGGCAACTTCCGGATTTTAAAAGTAAGACAGTACCTTAAAAAAATGAAAGCATTGCACTTCTGTGTTGATGTCATGTTGGCGATGGACAACTATGACCCTTTGTTTTCTGTTCCATTTTCATGTTTGCGTCTTCATTTCTAATCTTTTTGGCTTGCTTATTAATGCAGAAATGATACACATGATATTTGAGAGATACACATGGATGCATGATGGAACTGTTTGCAAATATATAGCTAATCATTTAGTTACATTTCAACATCTCTAATGCTTTATCATCTCTCTGTACTATTAGGTTACAGAATGGCTGCTGAGTGTGCCAGAAATGCGTTGCTGAAAAGGACCATGGACAACAAAGACAATACAGGTCACCTATTTAGTTACTTTCTCATATATGATTTCTTAACTATATTTAAACACTATGTAATCTTCTTCTAGTAAGTACTTATGTTATGTGCGACAAAATTTATGTTTGCATTAATCCTTGGGGCGGATACTTATTTTCCCCATTTTATCTTGTAATGAGCATCACTTCCTGGAATACTAGCTTAGCACCTGGCATCGCTGATTTCCTAGTTGGGACTTGGCATTGACTTGGCAGTAATTTTCAGTCAGATGTTTAAAGTTTATTGCAGTCATTATGTTTTATATTATGGTTTATATATTAAGAGTTTGCCACCAGGAATGGTATTCTGACAATAAACCTTCATTGGTGCTGCAGACAAGTTCAGATCAGATCTCATGAACATTGCCATGACTACGCTTAGTTCAAAAATTCTCTCCCAGGACAAGGAGTATTTTGCTGAACTTGCAGTTGATGCTGTCCTCAGGCTTAAGGTAAAAATGATTGGGGGAAGTTGGTCATACCATACCTTTTCTATGTGGGATGTTGCTTGAAGTCTAGTTCATTAGTTCATAATTATCCATTCACATTGTTACGTTCTGTTAGTAAAATGTTGATTTGGTATGCTGCACCACACTTGTTCATTGGTGGCAGGGTAGCACCAACTTGGAATCAATCCAAATTCTGAAGAAACCGGGAGGTTCTCTTAAGGATTCCTTTTTGGATGAAGGGTATGTTCTTTCAAACCCTTGGTTCTTTTTTATCCCAACTATATTATGGTTCTATATCAGTTACAAACAGACTGATAAACATATACCATTTTCAATCTATTTTGCAGGTTCATTCTTGATAAGAAGATTGGCCTTGGTCAACCAAAGCGTATTGAAAACGCTAATATTCTGGTTGCAAACACTGCTATGGACACAGATAAAGTTAAGATTTATGGGGCACGTGTCCGGGTGGATTCGATGGCTAAGGTTGCAGATATTGAAGCTGCTGAGAAACAGAAAATGAGAGAGAAAGTTGAGAAAATCATTGGCCACGGGATAAACTGCTTTGTCAACAGGCAGCTAATCTACAACTTCCCTGAAGAACTTTTTGCTGATGCTGGCATACTCGCAGTTGAGCATGCTGACTTTGAGGGCATCGAGCGGCTAGCTCTTGTCACTGGAGGTGATATTGCATCAACTTTTGACAACCCAGAGTCTGTTAAGCTTGGGCACTGCAAGCTCATCGAAGAGATTATGATTGGGGAGGACAGGCTGATTCATTTCTCCGGGGTTGCGATGGGGCAAGCATGCACCATTGTCCTGAGAGGAGCAAGGTATGCCTTATTTATTTTTGGTGTAGCTCCTTATCATGCAGTGATAATATTGTATTATTCAGGCATTCTGTTTTGTTTGGCTGCAAACTGAATACATGTGTCTTGTTGTCTACAGTGAGCATGTACTTGATGAGGCGGAGAGGTCCTTGCATGATGCCCTATGTGTGCTTTCTCAGACGGTAACTGACACGCGTGTCATATATGGTGGTGGATGGCCTGAGATGGTGATGTCCAAGGAGGTGGACGAACTTGCAAGGAAGACCCCTGGGAAGAAATCTCATGCGATTGACGCCTTTTCGCGCGCCCTGCAAGCCATCCCAACAATCATTGCTGACAATGCTGGTCTGGATAGTGCTGAGCTGATCTCCCAGCTCCGAGCCGAGCACCACAAAGAGAACAGCACTGCTGGAATTGATGTCATCAGCGGCGGGGTAAGCTCACTGAGAAGACTCCGACTTGCTATGTAGGTAGTTACAACACGAGTGATTTTTGAAACTAACATGGTCTATTGTGGTGCAGCTGGGAGACATGCAGAAGCGCGGGATATGCGAGGCGTTCAAGGTGAAGCAGGCCATCGTCCTGTCGGCGACCGAGGCCGCGGAGATGATCCTGAGGGTCGACGAGATCATAACCTGCGCCCCGCGCAGGAGGGAGGACAGGATGTGAGCGCTGTCTCGATGCAGCGCTCTCTTATGTATGATGGTTTGCCGAGTTTTGGCTGGGTTGCTGTGGTCCACGACTGCTTTAAAGTTTGATCGACCCCATTTCGATTGTCGTTGAACCCTGACCCCTAAGCGACTGGAACTTGTAGCTGCTAGCGTTGTTCTGTAGGGAGTGGCTTGGTTTTCTTTCGGTTGATTTTCCACTAAGAGGATATAGTGATGTGTAAGTGTAACCTTGTTTTATGTGCATCTTTTGCATGCGGAGGACTTAGTTAAGAAGATGCATGCAATGCTACGAGTTTTCAGTTTTCCATGTGTTTGCTGTACTTGCTGGATATCTATCAGCCGTTGCTAGCAGTGTGTTGGACATGGCACATGTATGGCTGGAATCGGGCCCAGTTTTGATTGTGATTGTGCCGAAACAAGATAGGACAATCTGTGCGCAATCTGTGCGCTTGGAGTGTTTGATTATCTGTTTGACAAGTGTTTTCTTATTGTCGACTGATTAATATCGGTTCTTCTTATCTTCATTAGCTAGTTCTATTGGACGTCTGGACCACATTCAGTTGTGTTGTGGACTACTTGCTAGTAAAGGAGCTTGGCTTACATAAAACTGTCATTGCCAGAACAAACCCTGATAATCTATCTGCCTAGAAGTTCCTAAGTACCAAAATATTTTCTTTTTCTTTTTGAAATAGCAGGATTCCTGCATTCATTAAGAAAAGAGTTTCTCAGTTAATTGGGGGAAAACCAGACTGCACGTTTAGTTTAGTTATATGGAGAACTACGCAAAACCCATCACAACCGCTGAGCGGCACACATAAGATACCTCACGCACACCACGCCAACGAGGGCCTCAACGAGACATCGCGTAGGCATCATCGTCATCACTCCTCCCCTGGAGGCGTTATCGCTGCCATCCCTACACCCCGAGCAAACGACTCCCACTTTGCCGTACGCGATCGTCGACCCGACCCACACTGAAGAGGCCGTGGAGAGATGCATGAAGATCTGTGCCAAAACTCAGCCACCTGTGACTAGGCAGCGCACCTATGACTAGGTACGGCTAGCGCCGCAGAAAATCATCGAACGAACCATCTGCTGCCCGTCATCATACGCCACCGGGCCCCGCCACCACAACTTCGACTTTGCAGCAACAAACCAACCGAGATAATCCCGCGGACACGCTGGAGAAAAGTGGACTACCTCAACCATAGCCACGACTCCGACATTGCTCCCCCCATCATCTTGCCACAGAAGCCTCGAAGCCAACACCATCGTCTTCCGCTAGTCCTGCTTGTCAATACCCATCTCCAAAGATGAAGCCCCAAGGGAGAATACAACACCAAGGCGCTGTCATCTTCCAATCAAACAAGATCAAGGGTTTCCCCGGAGTTGCAGTGATCCATGCGGGGGGGGGGGGGGGGGGGGGGTGTGGCAACAATACAACGATGCCTCCAAGAGGGTACATAATGGCTACCACCACTGCCATCACTGGTCACGGCCACGACCATTACAGGGTTTTCACCCAAGCACCCGGCACCACCTCATCCGCACATCATCTCACGACAACACCCACCTAGCACCACCACCGAGCCAGCTCGCAGACGAAGAAGCCCATTGTCGGGGCAACCAACCACACCTTGCAGAGGCCACCGACCAGCACCAGCCGCTAGATCATTCAACCTCCGACGGAAAGCCGGATCACCGGATGCAGCACGAACCGCCAATCCTTGCCGAGCACCACGCCTAGAGGAACTGGGCAAATTTAAGACAAGATTTTTTTGCGCAGGAGGGAGTATATAGCACAAGTTCGGAACCAAAGGGATTGTAGAAACCATTCTTCTTATACCATACATCACAGTAGCAGAGACATCTGCTTCGGCTTCGGAGATATGATATTATACTTATCGAGTACTCGTTGCAAATTATTATATGATTAATTTATTCAGTAGACCTTACTCCCTTCATTCCACAATCTAGTGCGCCTGCGTTTTCCAAAATCTAAGTTTGACCATGAATTTGTCCAGCAAGACCGACTGCGGCGGGAGCAAAACTTATACCACTGGATTCGCTATTTCGATACAAATTTGGTGGTATAATTTTTGCTCTCGCCGCAGTCGATCTTGTTGGTTAAATTTATGGTCAAACTTAGATCTCGGGAAACACGGTCGCTCTATATTATGGAACGGAGGGAGTACTTTAGTGTAGGTAGTGTGAGTTAATTAGGTAGTCTTGATAGTCTTTCATATAATCTCTTCTTCAATCCTAGAAACAAAAAAAGGAACATTCTTTAGGGACATTTGGATACCAAGATTTTGGACCTTGTACTTTCATAGTTATGAATTGCGAAATAGAATCAATTATGAAATTAATTAGTATGTATCCCTCATCCCTATTGGGATCGCTTTGAACCACTATCCAGAACCCTGCGAGAGCCCTATTTTAAAGAAGAAATTGACAGTCTTTTTTAAAACTAGAACTATGGTAAAATCCAATATTTACAGGACTAGTTCTTTTATTTTGCTTATGTAGGTAAGAATTTGTCAAGTTCAATCAGTACAGTAAGAAATATTAAGTATTTTTTTGTCCGGCGAGACCAAGATTTGGACTGGGGATAAAGGATTTGCAGTCCCCTGCCTTACCACTTTGCCATGCCGCCAAACCCGAGCCAAATTTGAGCAAAATCTTATTCATCCACATTATCTTACTAATTGGTATTCGTAGGAAGTGATTATTACACCCTTTTCGATTTTTTTATATCGTTGAATCCCTTTGTACTTATCCCTTTTCAATCCCTTTTAATAAATTCATTCCTGTTTTTTTTATTGGACCCAGTTTTATTCTCTTGGATTGATTGTACTCCTATCTCAAAACACACATTGCTTAAATACCTTTTCTTTCTATTGAAAAAAAGAAAAGATTTCCAGTCACACACTGCCAAATTTAGGAAAAATCGGAACCATATTCCTACGAAGCATTCCCCTTTGCTTACTAAGACAGGCATGTATCAGATTCCTATAGCACTTACAAACGCGCATGAGTCTCTGTCCGTTCGGAAAGTTCCAAAGTAGCACAAGATTCGGACGCTCTTGCCGCCGCAGCAGCTAGCTATAGGTGAAGCCTGATCTCAAAGCCCTTTACTCTTTTTTCAGCCGGGATCTGGTGGGGCAAAAAGACTAAAGCATGGGAGTACGCCACACTAAACATCCACGCAATATGATATGCTCAAATGGCACACCCAGCTGCTACCTAAGCAAAGAATAATCAGGCAAGCATCGATCTTGTTGATGAATTGTGTTGCAAGTTGCGCATCCGTGCATGCCTTTATGTCCTCCTGTATAATATGACCACCGTGTTTGGACTTTGGAGTGTGCTGCCGTAGCAACGAAAATAGCCAGGCTCCATGCATGCATGCAGCGTGCGCGCGCACACACCACAATGGACGGCTTGCTCTCCTCGGCTAGGAATTGGGTTAGCCGCGGGCACTTCGGCCAGACGCTGCGTGATGGCACAGCGGCGGCGCCTAGTCCGCCGCCGGGCGCCAACGACTCCGAGGTGAAGGGGGCGATAGTGTTCACGTTGGTGCTCATGGCGATCCTGGGCGGCACACTCAGCGTGGTCGCCCTTGAGCGCCTCATCCGCGGCCGCTTCACCCTCTTCTCCGTCGTGCGCACCCTGTTGCGCTCCACCTTCGTCCTCTTCCTCCCCCTGCTCTCCTACTTGTTCTCCCACTCGCAGGGGCACCAGGAGGAGCTCCTCTTCTTGCTCCTGTGGATGCTCCTCATCGAGCTCATCCGCAAGAAGGTGCACGCAATGGTGCAGTCGTCCGCCGATGGCTCCTTCTCCAGGGCCTCCGGCCGGTTCCGGCTCATGGACCACTCTGATGAGGCTACTCGCCTGGTTTGGATCGGCTACCTCATGTACTCAAACATCGACACAAATGATGATAAGGTAATATGCTTTCTTTCTCCGCCTCATCGAGAACTAGGAATTTCCCAAAATTAATCTGGAAACATACTCCCTCCGTCCGAAAAAACTTATTTCTCAAATGGATGTATCCAGCACCAGTACATCCATTTAAGAAACAAGTTTGGGACAGGCTTTTTCGGACGGAGGAAGTACATGCTAATCTAGGTAAACTTGTCACCTACGAGTGCCCAACCATTGTAAGAGCATCTACGATCATTGTTGCCTAATTTAAGGCCCTATATGCCCACGGACGTGTAACCGGGCAATCCCCATTAATTTCTCTTTGTCTACAACCGTAGTCCCCATATGCCCGCACCCAAATTCATACAAAGCATGCAAACGTAGATCATCAAGGTGACAATAGCTCGAACAAGAATTATATATATATAGCAGGATAGACATAGTTCACGCCGGGCATACTTCATCGGACCTAAAAGACATAGTTCACGTCGGGCATAGTTCATGAGAGCCAAAGACATAGTTCATGTCGGGCATAGTTCATTATAGCCAAAGACACAGTTTGCAGGATAGATTACTGGATACAAACTATATTAGCTAGAGGGGGCAGAGATCACCATTTCTTGTCTGGGCCCTTGCCTTTGCAGTATCCGGAGCGGTGGTACATCTGCTGTGTGTAGGCGTCCGCGGAGGGAGGATCCTCATCGTCATTTTTCGTGCCGGTGGTGCTGATGTCCGACGTCGAGGAGATGTAGCCGGAGAGGCGGTGGATGGCGCGGTCCCACTCCTTCGTGTGGTGCTCTGCCCTGGTCTTAGCAATCTCATTCTCCCTCGCAAGGCGCTTCGACACCTCGATCCCGAGCCAAAGCGCCATCACATTCTTGTGCTGGAGTCGCCTAGCGTCCGTCTCCGCCGAGGTAAGCCAACGACACATGACCTCGCGGAGGAGGTGCTCCTTCGGGTCGACATGGACGAAGCGGGCACGTGGGTGGGAAGGGTCGGCCTCCGCCTCCCTCTACATGGCCCACTGCCGCTCGCGGCCAGCGGCCTTCGCCTCTGACTCCGATAACTACATCCTCTCAGTAGCCGTGGACACGATCACACGAGCACCCAGCTCGACTCGGGAGGAGCTGGCGCCGAAGGGGAAGGAGAGAGGGCCACCCTGCTCTGAATTTGGAGCGGTGCAGAGCTGGACGACCGAGCAAGTTAGGTCGCATTGCTACGGCTGGACAAAGAGGAGCTGGCGGCGGATGCGTGGGGCTCGAGCTCCCGCCGGTGTCCAGCAGGAAGCCCTTGATGGCGATGCGGAGCGTGAGCTCCTCATCGTCTGACACTTCACTACCAGAGCCTCCTTCACGAGGGCCATCCTAGTCCATGGGATCAGACTCGTTGTGGGAACTGTTGTTAGATCTGGCCATGGCGAAGGGGGCGGAAGAGATTGGGAGAGGAAGGGGAGGAGAGATGGGGAGCGGAGTAGGTGAGAGGGCTGGGAGGAGTGGGGTTTGACTAGGGTTCGTCAGATCGGTTGGTGTTTTTGTGGGGACAGTGGTGGGGGAGGTGCAGGCCATAGCGGGCCGGTCCTACTTGGCGGCGGTGTCCGGGCGCGTACGTGCCTCCTCATATCATCCCCCTCTCCCGGGATTGCCGACATTTGGGATGGTTGTGGGTCGCCTGGTTGGGTGCTGTTTTTGGTGTGAGCAGTGACTTGGCAGCCGGCCCGGGCATTGGGGGCATATATAGGGCACCCAGTTGTAAATGGTCTAAGAAACCAAAATGTGTCAGTGCCGTTGGTTAGCTATTGATCTCTTATAGGCGTAGCATGGTTGATAGTAGACCAAGTGCTCGCTGTATCTTTATGTCATGTAATCTATAGTCAACCTAGCTAATAGCTAACATGCATGGTCCATTTCACACTCTTACAATGTTTCTTGGAGTGGTGCTCTTAATCTACAACCTATTTTCCTGCTCATACTCCCTCCGGTCCTTTTTAGTCTGCATATAAGAGCATCTCCAGCCGTTGTGCCCCCCAGGAGGCATTTTTTCGGCCTCCTGGGGAGGCCCCAGCGCTAACTTTGCGTTTGGGTGCAAAATTTTTCCAGCCGTTGTGCCCCCCAGGACTCGCACGGCCGCGTCTTTGTCTTCCGCCGCCTCCTCCCGGTTCGCTGGCTGCTGCGGCCTCCACCCGGCTCCTCGTCGCGGCCTCGACGACGCCCCTGTGCTCCACCTCGAGGCGCACCACGCCGACCGCTCCCGCTACGTGCTCTCCTACGACGCTGCTAGGAGCGGGGCGGGGCCGAGCAGTGGCTGCTGCTGCGCATGCACGCGCTGGCTAGCACGCGAGAGCTCCGAGCACGGCGTCGCGACACCACGCACGCACGCGACAGTGATGGCCAGCATGCGGCGGCTGCAGCCACCAAACCCGACCAGCATGCAAGCCTGTGCATGCTCGTGCGGCTGCGGAGCCCGGCCAACACGCCCGCGAGCAATGCAAGCATGCACGCGGCGGACAGCGACAGCCAGCACGCGGGGAGCAGGCTAGCCGCGCCGGCCTCTCAGCGCCGGGGCCCAGGAGCAGCAGCAGGACCACGCGAGCCGAAGGTAGAGCTGGAGCTGGAGCGCCCGGCGAGCCATGTCGTGCCGTCCTCGTCCTCCGCCGCGTTGTCCTCATCCATGCGAGCAGCCGGCCAGGGCGAGCTGGAGCTGGAGCGCCCGACGAGCCGTGCCGTGCCGTCCTTGTCCTCCACCGCGTCGTCCTCGTCCTCGGCCATGCCGTGGAGCTGGAGCTCGACCGCCCGGCGAGGGCGCCGTGGAGTGCGCGGGCGGAGACGGCCCACTACGGCTGTCTTGCCCGGCGGCCCGTTCGTCCAGCCGTGCGGGAGCGGCGAGGAGGCGTGGTGAGGGCGCACGACAGCCAAGGCGAGGGCACGCGATGAGCGCGGGCGGCAAGGAGGCGTTGCGGTCAGTGTGAGGGCTCGGGGGGCAGCAAGGAGATCGCGGCCAGGAGGCGTGGCGGCGAGCGCGGCCGGAGCGAGGAGCTCTGCTTGCTGCTTGCGGAGAGAGAGAGAGAGAGAGAGGAGAGAGATCCCTTTTTCTGCAAGTGGGTGGGGTGAGCCTCACAGAAAAAGAGGGGGGGGGGAGAGAAGAGAGAGGCTGACGGATGGGGTTTGCATGCAAGAAAAGTAGCGCCGGGCGTCCCAAGTGCCCCCCGGGGCGTTGGGTTTTGCCCGGGGTCGCCGGCGCTGTTTTTGCTGAAATCCGGCGCAAAACGAGGTCGTGGGGGCGTGACTGGGAGCATTTTTTACAACCGGCACTAAAAAAGGTGCTTGGGGGGGGGCGTCTTGGGGAGCCTAATGGAGATGCTCTAAGTTTTGTCTGAAGTCAAAGCATCTCTACTTTGACCAAACCTATAGAAAAAAGTATCAAGGATTACAATGTCAAATCAATATTCTTAGAATCATTACGAAATGTAGTTTCATGAAATATATATTTGGCATGGTAAATGTTGATATTTTTAAATATATATTTGGTCAAATTTTGTAAAGTTTGACTTGACCCAAACCTAATACGCAGAGTAAAAAGGACCGGAGGGAGTACAACTTAGTCAAAAAATATATAATATATTAATTCTTATAGCATGCTTACATCATCTTTTTATACTTGCGCTCTAAGCTAGTATATTTCTATATGTAGTTCCGTAATAATAGAACACCAGTGTTGTTTCTTTTTTGCGAAGAGCATTAATGTTGATTCAGAATTATCAGCCAAAAGTTTTGAAATTTGTTGGACAAACTTAAATTCATTCTTTTTAGTCACAAGAGCAACTCTGGTTTAGTGGTAGCAAGTTGTGATTTTCTACACACATTTTTTACTTCTTTTTCTAGTGATGGTGTTTGGATCCACATGTTAGAAAAAAACATGAAAATGCGAAGATCGAAAATTAAATGTTGCAAATGAACCCCTTAATTCTGAGAATTTCGGCTGAGATTTCACCAAAATTATTTGTCACCGGGACAGATGGGGGCACTCTTCGTCATCCTATGGTCACTGGCCCTGGCGAAGCTAGGGCAAAGGGTGCTCAACAAATGGATGGCACAGGACTCGCTGACGGCAGCGGGAAACACTCACCTCATTGCAGGCTACATGCAGCATATCATATAGGAGCACGGTAGATCCCCTTACCCTTATGGCGACATTACCAAGTGCAAGTACATGGTGATGGGAGAGGAGAAGCTCATGCTCAAGACAAAGGATAGGAGAAAAGAGGATGGGCCATGGAGGAATTCTGATCCCAAGGTACGACGGACCACCTTACACTTTGGCTACGGCGTCGGGAGGTTCCCTGATGGCCAAGATGTCCAGAAGCACGTTCATCTGCTCATTGACGCCAGCAAGATCAAGGACTTGGTGACCGTAAAGACCATATTGGAGAAAATACCAACTTTTGAACTATGCTGCTTCAGCACCAAGAGGTGGCGACGCCTATGCCTCGGCTTCTCTCTATTCAAGCTGATGCGACGGCGGTTCGAGCACTATCCCATGGTTGAGGTTGGCTCAGAGATGGCACGAGGGATAATGCTCCATGGCCTACTCGCCCTCGAGGGAGAGAGCAACGTGGAAGACAACGCCCATGCGGTATTTCGGGTGCTCCAGCTAGAGCTCGACTTCCTCGACAACTACTACCAGGACGGCGTCCTGGTTGTGATGTCCGCTCCTTGGCTTTTCATCTTCAACTTCTTCTTCTCCATCCTCTTCGTCTTGATATACATCCTAGCCATCTTTGCCATCGTGGTCACTTACGACGGCAACAAAACCCTGCTTCTTTACTTCATCATCGCCCTGCTGCTGGTGATGGCCATCCTTGCCATTGAAGTCACGGAGTTCCTCACCTTATATCTTCTCTCCAACTGGTTCCTAGTGCACCTGCTATGCTTGTACATAGCTCCAGGGAACTGCCTTTGGAACTGGCTGTTCAAGCCGATCATTGGCTGCTTCATTGTAGCACGCTTCTTGGTGGTGCCTGCACTTGGCCTCATATTTAGACTTTTGTGCAGACCTATTAATACCAAGAACATCAAGATTAGGCAGGTGTCCATTCTCCAAGTATCAGCGACCCAGGCACTACTGACAGCAGAAACGCTGCCGTGGCAGCCAAATCAGCTGCCATGGCTGCCACCTCGGATCGAGTAACGTCGCAGGGACAAGACCGCATCCCAAGTCGCCCACGTAGGATCGCACAGCCGAACCGACGCTACATGGGCCCCGAGTGGATCACCTCTACTTAAGCAAGCGCAATCCATTTCTTCTGCATCCGGGCTTGGATCAAGGACAAGGCAAGGCATCGCACGGCATCTACTTTCCCCTTCTTCCCTCTTCCCAAGTTGTAACTAAATCTGAACAAAGGAGTTGTATCTGATAGAGATAGTAATACAGTGGGTGAGATTAGCTGCTCACAACGTGGTATTAGAGACCACCTACCACCCTTCCCCCGCCGCCGCCGCCACCGCCGCCGCCGCCGCCGCCGCCACAACCACCGCTTCGTTCGCCACTCTGGAAACGCGGCGCCAAAGGGCGTTCTTCAATGCCATGGATCCCGAGCTCCACACCCTCCTGGAGCGGATGGAACACAACGCCACCACGCGCTCCGAGCATCCCCTCAAGGCGCTGGACGCGCAGACAGAGCGCATCGATGCACTTGCCGCGTGGCGGCCGGAACTCGAGGCTCGTTTCGCCAAGCTGGAGGTCTCCGTCGCTGCTCTGCAATCCGCATCTACTGCAGCGGCGGCAGCCTCTGGTGGGACGCCCGTGCATCCACCTCCCTCTTTGGCGCCGAGCACCTCCCACGGGCCGTTCGGCCACGGCGTGCAGCACTTCCCCGGAGGATCCCCGTCGGTGGCTCTTGAGTCGCCACCGGCTCCTCCGGTCACGGGTATGGTCACCGTCCAGCCTCCTCTTTCGGCACCTATTCTGTCGGCCATGGGCCATTCACCCCCTGCGATAGCGTTCCCAAATTTCTCTGGAGACAACCCACCGTTGTGGCGCATGCTGGAAGAATAATATTTTCAGATGTTTGCAGTACACGATTCGTACTGGGTTCTGATGGCCATCCTTAATTTCTCTGGTGCCGCAGCAATTGGGTTGCAATCGGTCCAGCGTAAACTTACAAGCATGGGCTGGGAGTCCTTCACTGAAATGCTCTGCACTCGTTTTGGCCGGGACAAGCACCAGCTATTGATCCGTCAATTCTATGCGATCAAGCAGACCTCATCTGTAGCTGATTACATTGAGCGTTTTGAAACATTGATGCATCATTTGATTTCATATTCAGCACTGACTCATCCTTTGTTCTTCCTGACATGTTTTGTCGAGGGGCTCCGGTCGGACTTGCGAGCGGTGGTTCTCATTCAGAGGTCGCAGGACCTGGACACTGCGTGTTCGCTCGCCTTACTTCAAGAGGAAGTGGCAGATGGCGAGGCAATGTTCCAGAACTCCAAGGGTAGATCCAATTCAAGTACACCTTCGCCTCGCTCATACGCATCAAGCACCATTCCCGCGCCATCGTTCTTCAGTCGGCCACCTTCTACTACGCAAACTGCTGACGATCGTCGTGGCACGGAAGCCGCACGAGCAACTCCTGACAGCAGCAAGATCAACACCTTGCGTGCTTTCAGACGAGCCAGAGGCCTCCGTTTCAAATGTGGAGAGCGTTGCAGCAAGGATCACACCTGCCCCACAAATGATGATATGGTAATATGCTTTCTTTCTCCGCCTCATCGAGAACTAGGAATTTCCCAAAATTAATCTGGAAACATACTCCCTCCATCCGGAAAAACTTATTTCTCAAATGGATGTATCTAGCACCAGTACATCCATTTAAGGGACAAGTTTGGGACAGGCTTTTTCGGACGGAGGAAGTACATGCTAATCTAGGTAAACTTGTCACCTACGAGTGCCCAACCATTGTAAGAGCATCTACGACCATAGTTGCCTAATTTAAGGGCCTATATGCCCACGGACGTGTAACCGGGCAATCCCCATTAATTTCTCTTTGTCTACAACCGTAGTCCCCATATGCCTGCACCCAAATTCATACAAAGCATGCAAACATAGATCATCAACGTGACAATAGCTCGAACAAGAATTATATATATATAGCAGGATAGACATAGTTCACGCCGGGCATAGTTCATCGGACCTAAAAGACATAGTTCACGTCGGGCATAGTTCATGAGAGCCAAAGACATAGTTCATGTCGGGCATAGTTCATCATAGCCAAAGACACAGTTTGCAGGATAGATTACTGGATACAAACTATATTAGCTAGAGGGGGCAGAGATCACCATTTCTTGTATGGGCCCTTGCCTTTGCAGTATCCGGAGCGGTGGTACATCTGCTGTGTGTAGGCGTCCGCGGAGGGAGGATCCTCATCGTCATTTTTCGTGCCGGTGGTGCTGATGTCCGACATCGAGGAGATGTAGCCGGAGAGGCGGTGGATGGCGCGGTCCCACTCCTTCGTGTGGTGCTCTGCCCTGGTCTTAGCAGTCTCATTCTCCCTCGCAAGGCGCTTCGACAGCTCGATCCCGAGCCAAAGCGCCATCACATTCTTGTGCTGGAGTCGCCTAGCATCCGTCTCCGTCTCCGCCGAGGTAAGCGAACGACGCATGACCTCGCGGAGGAGGTGCTCCTTCGGGTCGACATGGACGGAGCGGGCGCATGGCTGGGAAGGGTCGGCCTCCGCCTCCCTCTACATGGCCCACTGCCGCTCGCGGCCAGCGGCCTTCGCCTCTGACTCCGGTAACTACATCCTCTCAGTAGCCATGGACACGATCACACAAGCACCCAGCTCGACTCGGGAGGAGCTAGCGCCGAAGGGGAAGGAGAGAGGGTCACCCTGCTCTAAATTTGGAGCGGTGCAGAGCTGAACGACCGAGCAAGTTGGGTCGCATTGCTACGGCAGGACAAAGAGGAGCTGGTGGCGGATGGCGTGGGGCTCGAGCTCCCGCCGGTATCCAGCAGGAAGCCCTTGATGGCGATGCGGAGTGTGAGCTCCTCATCGTCTGACACTTCACTACCAGAGCCTCCTTCACGAGGGCCATCCTAGTCCATGGGATCAGACTCGTTGTGGGAACTGTTGTTAGATCTGGCCATGGCGAAGGGGGTGGAAGAGATTGGGAGAGGAAGGGGAGGAGAGATGGGGAGCGGAGTAGGTGAGAGGGCTGGGAGGAGTGGGGTTTGACTAGGGTTCGTCAGATCGGTTGGTGTTTTTGTGGGGACAGTGGTGGGGGAGGTGCAGGCCATAGCAGGCCGGTCCTACTTGGCGGCGGTGTCCGGGCGCGTACGTGCCTCCTCATACCATCCCCCTCTCCGGGGATTGCCGACATTTGGGCTGGTTGTGGGTAGCCTGGTTGGGTGCTGTTTTTGGTGTGAGCAGTGACTTGGCAGCTGGCCCAGGCATTGGGGGCATATATAGGGCGCCCGGTTGTAAATGGTCTAAGAAACCAAAATGTGTCAGTGTCGTTGGTTAGCTATTGATCTCTTATAGGCGTAGCATGGTTGATAGTAGACCAAGTGCTCGCTGTATCTTTATGTCATGTAATCTATAGTCAACCTAGCTAATAGCTAACATGCATGGTCCATTTCACACTCTTACAATGTTTCTTGGAGCGGTGCTCTTAATCTACAACCTATCTTCCTGCTCATACTCCCTCCGGTCCTTTTCAGTCTGCATATAAGAGCATCTCCAGCCGTTGTGCCCCCCAGGAGGCATTTTTCGGCCTCCTGGGGAGGCCCTAGCGCTAACTTTGCATTTGGGTGCCAAAAATTTCCAGCCGTTGTGCCCCCCAGGACTCGCACGGCCGCGTCTTTGTCTTCCACCGCCTCCTCCCGGCTCGCTGGCTGCTGCGGCCTCCTCCTGGCTCCTCGTTGCAGCCTCAACAACGCCCCCGTGCTCCACCTCGAGGCGCACCACGCCGACCGCTCCCGCTACGTGCTCTCCTACGACGCTGCTAGGAGCGGGCCGGGGCCGAGCCGTGGCTGCTGCTGCGCATGCACGCACTGGCTAGCACGCGAGAGCTCCGAGCACGGCGTCGCGACACCACGCACGCACGCGACAGTGACGGCCAGCACGCGGCGGCTGCGGCCACCAAACCCGACCAGCATGCAAGCCTGTGCATGCTCGTGCGACAGCGGAGCCCGGTCAACACGCCCGCGAGCAACGCACGCATGCACGCGGCGGACAGCGACAGCCAGCACGCGGGGAGCAGGCCAGCCGCGCCGGCCTCTCAGCGCCGGGGCCCAGGAGCAGCAGCAGGACCACGCGAGCCAAAGGTAGAGCTGGAGCTGGAGCGCCCGGCGAGCCATGTCGTGCCGTCCTCGTCCTCCGCCGCGTTGTCCTCGTCCACGCGAGCAGCCGACCAGGGCGAGCTGGAGCTGGAGCGCCCGGCAAGCCGTGCCGTGACGTCCTTGTCCTCCACCGTGTCGTCCTCGTCCTCGGCCATGCCGTGGAGCTGGAGCTCGACCGCCCGGCGAGGGCGCCGTGAAGTGCACGGGCGGAGACGGCCCACTCCAGCTGTCTTGCCCGGCGGCCTGTTCGTCAAGCCGTGCGGGAGCGGCGAGGAGGCGTGGTGAGGGCGCACGGCAGCCAAGGCGAGGGCGCACGGTGAGCGCGGGCGGCGAGGAGGCATTGCGGTCAGTGTGAGGGCTCGGCGGGCAGCAAGGAGATGGCGGCCAGGAGGCATGGCGGCGAGCGCGGCCGGAGCGAGGAGCTCTGCTTGCTGCTTGCGGAGAGAGAGAGAGGAGAGAGATCCCTTTTTCTGCAAGTGGGTGGGGTGGGCCTGACAGAAAAAGAGGGGGGAGAGAGAAGAGAGAGGCTGACGGATGGGGTTTGCATGCAAGAAAAGTAGCGTCGGGCGTCCCAAGTGCCCCCCCGGGGCGCTGGGTTTTGCCCGGGGTCGCCGACGCTGTTTTTGCTGAAATCCGGCGCAAAACGAGGTCGTGGGGGCGTGACTGGGAGCATTTTTTTACAACCGGCCCTAAAAAAGGTGCTTGGGGCGTCTTGGGGAGCCTAGTGGAGATGCTCTAAGTTTTGTCTGAAGTCAAAGCATCTCTACTTTGACCAAACCTATAGAAAAAAGTATCAAGAATTACAATGTCAAATCAATATTCTTAGAATCGTTATGAAATGTAGTTTCATGAAATATATATTTGACATGGTAAATGTTGATATTTTTAAATATATATTTGGTCAAAATTTGTAAAGTTTGACTTGACCCAAACCTAATACGCAGAGTAAAAAGGACCGGAGGGAGTACAACTTAGTCAAAAAATATATAATATATTAATTCTTATAGCATGCTTACATCATCTTTTTATACTTGCGCTCTAAGCTAGTATATTTCTATATGTAGTTCCGTAATAATAGCACACCAGTGTTGTTTCCTTTTTTGCGAAGAGCATTAATGTTGATTCAGAATTATCAGCCAAAAGTTTTGAAATTTGTTGGACAAACTTAAATTCATTCTTTTTAGTCACAAGAGCAAGTCTGGTTTAGTGGTAGCAAGTTGTGGTTTTCTACACACATTTTTTACTTCTTTTTCTAGTGATGGTGTTTGGATCCACATGTTAGAAAGAAAAAACATGAAAATGCGAAGATCGAAAATTAAATGTTGCAAATGAACCCCTTAATTCTGAGAATTTCGGCTGAGATTTCACCAAAATAATTTGTCACTAGGACAGATGGGGGCACTCTTCGTCATCCTATGGTCACTGGCCCTGGCGAAGCTAGGGCAAAGGGTGCTCAACAAATGGATGGCACAGGACTCGCTGATGGCAGCGGGAAACACTCACTTCATTGCTGGCTACATGCAGCATATCATACAGGAGCACGGTGGAACCCCTTACCCTTACGGCGACATTACCAAGTGCAAGTACGTGGTGATGGGAGAGGAGAAGCTAATGCTCAAGACAAAGGATAGGAGAAAAGAGGATGGGCCATGGAGGAATTCTGATCCTAAGGTACGACGGACCACCTTACACTGTGGCTACGGCGTCGGGAGGTTCCCTGATGGCCAAGATGTCCAGAAGCACGTTCATCTGCTCATCGACGCCAGCAAGATCAAGGACTTGGTGACCGTAGAGACCATATTGGAGAAAATACCAACTTTTGAACTATGCTGCTTCAGCACCAAGAGGTGGCGCCGCCTATGCCTCAGCTTCTCTCTATTCAAGCTGATGCGACGGTGGTTCTAGCACTATCCCATGGTTGAGGTTGGCTCAGAGATGGCACGAGGGATAATGCTCCATGGCCTACTCGCCCTTGAGGGAGAGAGCAACGTGGAAGACAACGCCCATGCGGTATTTCGGGTGCTCCAGCTAGAGCTCGACTTCCTCGAAAACTACTACCAGGACGGCGTCCCGGTTGTGATGTCCGCTCCTTGGCTTTTCATCTTCAACTTCTTCTTCTCCATCATCTTCGTCTTGATATACATCCTAGCCATCTTTGCCATCGTGGTCACTTACGACGGCAACAAAACCCTGCTTCTTTACTTCATCATCGCCCTGCTGCTGGTGATGGCCATCCTTGCCATTGAAGTCACGGAGTTCCTCACCTTATATCTTCTCTCCAACTGGTTCCTAGTGCACCTGCTATGCTTGTACATAGCTCCGGGGAACTGCCTTTGGAACTGGCTGTTCAAGCCGATCATTGGCTGCTTCATTGTAGCACGCTTCTTGGTGGTGCCTGCACTTGGCCTCATATTTAGACTTTTGTGCAGACCTGTTAATACCAAGAACATCAAGATTAGGCAGGTGTCCATTCTCCAAGTATCAGCGACCCAGGCACTACTGACAGTAGAAACGCTGCCGTGGCAGCCAAATCAGCTGCCATGGCTGCCACCTCAGATCGAGTAACGTCGCAGGGACAAGACCGCATCCCAAGTCGCCCACGTAGAATCGCACAGCCGAACCGACGCTACGTGGGCCCCGAGTGGATCACCTCTACTTAAGCAAGCGCAATCCATTTCTTCTACATCCGGGCTTGGATCAAGGACAAGGCAAGGCATGGCACGACATCTACTTTCCCCTTCTTCCCTCCTTCCCAAGTTGTAACTGAATCTGAACAAAGGAGTTGTATCTGATAGAGATAGTAATACAGTGGGTGAGATTAGCTGCTCACAACGTGGTATCAAAGACCACCTACCACCCTTCCCCCGCCGCCGCCGCCGCCGCCGCCGCCACAACCACCGCTTCGTTCACCACTCTGGAAACGCGATGCCAAAGGGCGTTTGTCAACGCCATGGATCCCGAGCTCCGCACCCTCCTGGAGCGGATGGAACACAACGCCACCACGCGCTCCGAGCATCTCCTCAAGGCGCTGGACGCGCAGACAGAGCGCATCGATGCGCTTGCCGCGTGGCGGCCGGAACTCGAGGCCCGTTTCGCCAAGCTGGAGGTCTCCGTCGCCGCTCTGCAGTCCGCATCTACTGCAGCGGCGGCAGACTTTGGTGGGACGCCCGTACAGCCACCTCCCTCCTTGGCGCCGAGCACCTCCCATGGGCTGTTCGGCCACGGCGTGCAACACTTCCCCGGAGGATCCCCGTCGGTGCTCTTGAGTCGCCCCCGGCTCCTCTGGTCACGGGTATGGTCACCGTCCAGCCTCCTCTTTCGGTACCTGTTCTGTCGGCAATGGGCCATTCACCCCCTGCGATAGCGTTTCCCAATTTCTCTGGAGACAACCCATAGTTGTGGTGTACGCTGGCAGAACAATATTTTCATATGTTTGTAGTACACGATTTGTACTGGGTTCCGATGGCCATCCTTAATTTCTCTGATGCCGCAACAATTTGGTTGCAATCGCTCTAGCGTAAACTTACAAGCATGGGCTGGGAGTCCTTTACTGAAATGCTCTGCACTCGTTTTGGTCGGGACAAGCATCAGCTATTGATCCGTCAATTCTATGCGATCAAGCAGACCTCATCTGTAGCTGATTACATTGAGCATTTTGAAACATTGATGCATCATTTGATTTCATATTCAGAACTGACTCATCCTTTGTTCTTCCTGACACGTTTTGTCGAGGGGCTCCGATCGGACTTGCGAGCGGTGGTTCTCATTCAGAGGCCGCAGGACCTGGACACTGCGTGTTCGCTCGCCTTACTTCAAGAGGAAGTGGCAGATGGCCAGGCAATGTTCCAGCACTCCAAGGGCAGATCCAATTCAAGTACACCTTCGCCTCGCTCATACGCATCAAGCACCATTCCCGCGCCATCGTTCTTCAGTTGGCCACCTTCTACTACGCAGACTGCTGACGATCGTCGTGGCACGGAAGCCGCACGAGCAACTCCTGACAGCAGCAAGATCAACACCTTGCGCGCTTTCAGATGAGCCAGAGGCCTCTGTTTCAAATGTGGAGAGCGTTGGGGCAAGGATCACACCTGCCCCACGACTGTCCAAATGCATGTCGTCGAAGAACTTTTGGATATGTTCCCTTCCGAGGACAACCGTGAACCGGAGCAAGCAGATCAAGTTCAGTTCGACGAAGACAATCTGTGTACTTTGTCCCGTCAGGCCATTGATGGCTCTGACGACCCCGGAGTTTTGCAGCTTCAGGCATGGCTGCAAAATCAGGAGGTCTTGCTGTTGGTGGATTCAGGGAGTTCAGCTTCCTTTGTGGACACCCGTCTCGTCGCAAAGATGCAAGGGCAAACAAACCTTGTCAAGCCCTGCAAAGTAAAGGTAGCAGATGGTAACACACTTATATGCCAGAAGTTCATTCCTAACTGTTCGTGGGTCACACAAGGACATGAATTTTGCACTGATTTTAAGATCATTCAGTTGGGAGCTTATGATGCAATACTTGGCATGGATTGGTTAAGGCAGCACAGTCCAATGTGTATTGATTGGGAGGCGCAACATCTGTCAGTCACCACTAGCACTGGCCAAGTGGAACTTAAAGCAATTTCTGCATCTCAGCAACAATGTTCTGCTATATCCACAGAAGAATTGCTGAAGTCATGTAAACAAGGATCAGTGGCTTATGTGGTTCAGTTGTCTACACTATGAGAAGAAGGGCTGCCTGACACTCCAATACCACAAGACATCTTGAGAGTTTTGGAACAATACACTGAATTTTTTGAGGCTCCTACTTCCCTGCCACCGCGACGAGCATGTGACCATCGCATACCTCTCATCGAAGGGGCTCAACCAGTCAACTTGCGACCCTACAGATACAAACCAGAACTCAAGGATGAGATTGAGCGCCAGGTTAAAGAGCTGCTCGATGCTGGATTAATTCAGAAGAGCACTAGCCCGTTTTCTTCCCCAGCTTTACTCGTCAAGAAAAAGGATGGGACATGGCGATTATGCATCAATTATCGCCGTCTGAATTCCATGACAGTGGTCAGCAAGTATCCGGTGCCGGTGATTGATGAACTACTGGATGAATTAGCAGGCGCTCAATGGTTCTCCAAGCTTGATTTGCACACGGGCTATCACTAGATTTGCCTAGCAGAGGGGGAGGAGTACAAGACCGCGTTTCAAACACATACAGGACATTGGGAGTTTAGAGTACTATCTTTTGGCCTTGCAGGTGGTCCACCCACATTTGTGGGCGCCGTGAGTACCACTCTGAAACCGGTAATCCGAGTCTATGTGGTGGTTTTCTTCGACGACATTCTCGTCTTCAGCAAGACATTGTCCGACCATGTTGGCCATCTGCGTCAGGTTTTGCAGCTTCTAAAGAAGGATCATTGGCGTGTTAAACAATCCAAATGCTCTTTTGGTCAGCGAAGATCACTTATTTGGGTCACGTCATCTCGGGAAAGGGGGTTGCAACAGATCCCAGCAAAGTCAGGACCATCGAGCAGTGGCCTATTCCTCAATCTGCTAAAGAGGTGCGCAACTTCCTGGGTTTGGCTGGCTATTACCGCAAATTCGTCAAGCACTTTGGCATCATCGCTCGTCCGTTGTTCAATTTTCTCAAGAAGAATCATCTGTTTGTGTGGACCAAAGGGACAGACACAACTTTTAAGCTCCTGCAGAAAAGCCTGGTTACAACTCCTGTCCTACAGTTACCAGATTTCGACAAAACCTTCACCATTGACACAGACGCCCGTGACTATGGAGTAGGAGCAGTACTTCATCAAGGAGGCCATCCGATCGTGTATATGAGCAAACCACTAGATCCTAAAAACCGTGGCCTATCAACTTATGAGAAGGAGTGCTTAGCAATTTTGATGGCTGTTGAACAGTGGAGACCGTATCTGCAAATAGGTGAATTTCCCATTCACACAGATCACAGGAGTTTGTCACATTTAGATGATCATCGTCTCTCCACTCCCTGGTAGCAAAAAGCATTCACTAAACTACTTGGACTGAGGTACAAAATCAGGTACAGCCAAGGGACTGCTAATGGAGCTGTAGATGCTCTGTCACGGCGGTTGCACAATGCCGCAAGCCTATCAGCGATCTCTGTATGCAAGCCCGCTTGGGTGGATGACATTGCTGCCAGTTACGCTAGCAATGGGCAAGTGCAAAAGATCTTGGCTCAACTGGCTGCTGGACCGGACAGTAAGCAACAATTCTCAGGTTCCAACGGCCTTCTTTATTTCAGAAACAGACTTTGGTTGGGAGGATCCCCTGAATTACAGCAGCGCATGTTGATAGCGTTTCATGACAGCTCGGTTGGGGGGCACTCCGGGTTTCCGGTCACCTACAGACGCCTGCGCCATCTCTTTGCGTGGCTAAAGATGAAAGATCAGGTCCGTCGATACGTTCAAGCTTGTACTATATGTCAACAGGCTAAGCCGGAAAGGGTGAAATATCCAGGGTTGCTTGAGCCGATCCCATTACCAGAAGGAGCATGGTAAGTGGTCACGATGGATTTCATTGACGGTCTGCCACAATCCAATAAGTTCAATTGCATCCTCGTGGTGGTTGACAAATTCACTAGATATGCCCATTTCCTACCTCTGACTCACCCCTTTACAGCCGCAAAGGTTGCTCATTCCTACCTGGAAAATGTCTATAAACTGCACGGCCTACCAGCAGCTATCATCTCTAATCGGGACCCAGTCATCACCATCAAGTTTTGGCGCGAGCTGTTCCATGTTATAGGTACTGAACTCAATATGAGCACGCCATATCACCCCCAGACGAATGGTCAGACTGAACGCGTCAACCAGTGCTTGGAGGTTTATCTATGATGTTTCATACATGCCTGTCCAGGCAAGTGGAGTCAGTACCTCGCCTTAGCGGAATTCTGGTACAATTCAAGCTAACACTCGGCGCTGAAGACATCACCATTTGTTGCACTATATGGTCACGAGCCGAGGCATTGGGGCATCGAGGCAACATCCACTTGCAAAATACCAGCTCTCAAAGATTGGCTCGAGGAGCGCAAGCTCATGGAACAACTGCTCAAACAACATCTCAGCAGAGCTCGCAACACTATGAAGATTCAAGCAGACAAGAAGCGGACGGAACGGACTTTTCAAGTGGGAGACTCTGTCTTTGTCAAGTTACAACCATACGTTCAAACTTCAGTCGAGAGGCGCGCCAATCACAAGTTAGCTTTCAAATTCTTTGGCCCTTTCACAATCATTCAGGCGATCAACCCAGTGGCCTATAAGGTTCAATTACCAGAAGGATCCAAGGTACATGATGTTTTCCATGTCTCCCAACTCCGTCCAGCACTCAGCCAGGGCATAGTGGCGTCGGCGCATCTTCCTGAACCTTCAGAGCATGTTCTACGACCGGTCGAGATCCTCAACTCTCGCTGGAAGCTCACATCCACAGGCCGCCGCGAACAGATTTTGGTTCGCTGGTCTGATCCAGCGGTTCTTAATGCCACCTGGGAAGACGCAGCTCAACTGAAGGAGCATTTTGTCAATCTGCCGGCTTGGGGGCAAGCCGTCTCTCAAGGGGGAGGGGATGTCAGCCATGTAACGCCCTCGATGCGGCTATATCTCCCATGTGTTGAAGCACGACTTAGAGGCATAACCGCATTGAAAGCAATGTCGCAAGTGAGGTAATATTCACACCACCCATGTAATACATAAGGGAAAGAGATACATAGTTGGCTTACAATCGCCACTTCACACAATTACATGAATAAAGCATTACATCATCCAGATACAATCAAGGTCCGACTACGGAACCAAAATAAAAGAAGACTACCCTAGAAGCTACACAGATCCTCGATCGTCCCGACTGGGCTCCACTACTGATCAACTAGAACGAAACAACACAAAGGACAAGATCTTCATCGAGCTCCTCCTTGAGCTTGGTTGCGTCACCTGCTCGGGAACATCGGCACCTGCAAACTGGTTTTGGAAGTATCTGTGAGTCACCCGGACTCAGCAATCTCACACCCTCGCGATCAAGACTATTTAAGCTTATAGGAAGGGTAAAAGGTATGAGGTGGGGTTGTAGCAAGCGACTAGCATATATGGTGGCTAACCTATCCGCAAAAGAGAGCGAGAAGAGAAGGCAAAGAACGATCAAGAAACTATGATCAAGAAGTGATCCTAGAACAACCTACGTCAAGCATAACTCCAACACCGTGTTCACTTCCCGGACTCCGCCGGAAAGAGACCATCACGGTTACACACGCGGTTGATGTATTTTAATTAAGGTCAACTTTAGGTTTTCTACAACCGGACATTAACAAATTCTCATCTGCCCATAACCGCGGGCACGGCTTTTGAAAGTTCAAATCCCTGCAGGGGTGTCCCAACTTAGCCCATAACAAGCTCTCATGGTCAACGAAGGATATTCCTTCTAGCGGGAAGACCCGATCAGACTCGGAATCCCGGTTACAAGACATTTCGACAAGGTAAAACTAAACCAGCAACACCGCCCGAATGTGCCGACAAATCCCGATAGGAGCTGCACATATCTCTTTCTCAGGGCACACTCAGATTGTCCAAGGTATGGGTAGGCCAGCCCAGAGTTGCCCCTGGTGGCCACCGACAGCTGATAGGTTGGACCAACACTCAGAGGAGCACTGGCCCAGGGGTTTAAAATAATGATGACCCTTGGGCGCGCGACCCCCAAGGGAAAAGAAAAGGCTAGGTGGCGAATGGTAAAACCAATGTTGGGCATTGCTGAAAGAGTTTTATTCAAGGCGAACTGTCAAGGGGTTCCCATTATTACCCAACCGCGTAAGGAACGCAAAATCCGGGAACATAACACCGATATGACGGAAACTAGGGCGGCAAAAGTGGAACAAAACACCAGGCATAAGGCCGAGCCTTCCACCCTTTACCAAGTATATAGATGCATTAAGTAAATAATAGATATTGTGATATCCCAACAAGTAAACATGTTCCAACAAGGAACAACAACTCCATGTTCCAACAAGGAACATACTTCAATCTTCACCTGCAACTAACAACGCTATAAGAGGGGCTGAGCAAAGCGGTAACATAGCCAATCAACGGTTTGCTAGGACCAGGTGGGTTAGAGGCTTGGTTCAACAATATAGGAGGCATGATAAGAAAGTGGTAGGTATCGCAGCATAGGCATAGCAAAAGAGCGAGCAACTAGCAAGCAAAGATAGAAGTGATTTCGAGGGTATGGTCATCTTGCCCGAGTCACGCAAGGAAGAAGAACGAGTCCATGAAGAAGACAAGCGGGCGTAGACGAACGGGTCCTCACAAACGCGACGTTATCGAAACCAACCCGAAGAAGCAAACACCGGAAAGAAGCACACAACATAGTGAACAACCAACACATGAACATGGTATGATATGCGGGATGCGGTATGCGATGCATATGCATGATTTGCAAAGGAATGATGGAACCTGGCCTCAACTTGGAAATCCAAGAGTGCCACTGGAAAGGTGAGGTGATTTCGGTTGAAATCGACATAAAGATCGCCAGGATCGGATGCACGGTTTGGAAATGGCAAGCAAAACAAATATGGCACTGGTCTGCGATAAACAGCAAGTAGCCATCTAAATGCATCAAGACAATTAAGCTACAGCTCTCAAACATGACAACAAAATACATGGCAGGGATCCACTCATGATGCTTGACAAAAGATGAACACTGATCTACGGCCAATTCATCCATTAACAGGTTCAAACAAGCATGGCAAAAGAGCAATTGATAAACAGATTTCAGACTTAGTGAAATTAACACAAGCCTGGAATTTCAGATCAGGTAGCACACTTAGGAGCAAGAAAATTATATGCTACAGGAACTTAACATGGCAAAGTAAAGCATGGCATGGAGCTACTCAAAGAGCTTAACAAAAATCCCTTAGTGACCTTGAGCCAAAAGGGATCAGAAAATACAATTGCAAGCATGTGAACATGGCAAAAACATAATCAGATCTCAGACTTAGTGAAAAACTGGAGCATGCAAATCTGTTAACAAGTAGGCATGTTTACGAGCTCGATGCACTCACTAAAGAGCAAGGCATGCCAATCTAAGCATACACCCATCAAGAATACATATTATATAAGCTAGACATGGCAAGAACAACAACATAGCATGCACGGATCAACTACAACATCCTCGGCAAAATCGCTAACAAGTAGACAATCTGCCCAGATTCACGAAATAGCAAAAGTAGAGCTCGATTGACTCAAGCTAGGGTGCTCCATAATTGCAAACAAAGACATGGATGGATAGAGCACTAAAATATTAACAAATCATCCTTACTGATCATCCTCAAAAGAGGCACGGATCACTAGGAAACAACATGAACATATGGCATATTGATAAAAACAGATCAAGGACTTAGTGGAATACCTAAGTCCCTGAAATCAGCATTAACGAATGCATCACTTTGCAAGCTTGTGCTAGTCACCACACATATCACAAAAATACATGGGTGGCATCTATGTAAAGATGGCAAAGCATATAACAGAACACATGTAGAGCACAGGGGCATATCATGCACACATTAATCATGGCAAAAATGACAAATAGCTATTTGGTGCAGCAGATCTAACAATTAACTCAAATAGCTCTCTTCCAACAACATTTAGGGCATCAAGATGAGCTCAAATGAAAATGATGCAATGAGATGAAATGATGTACACTCTGAGGTGAACATTTTGATATGCTACACGCTCAAAACGGAGTTACGGATGCAAAGTTACGACATGATGAATATGGGCATATGAATCTGGAAATCAGTTACGACAAGATCTTCATCGAGCCCCTCCTTGAGCTTGGTTGCGTCACCTGCTCGGGAACATCGGCACCTGCAAACTGATTTTAGAAGTATCTGTGAGTCACGGGGACTCAGCAATCTCACATCCTCGCGATCAAGACTATTTAAGCTTATAGGAAGGGTAAAAGGTATGAGGTGAGGTTGCAGCAAGCGACTAGCATATATGGTGGCTAACCTATCCGCAAAAGAGAGCGAGAAGAGAAGGCAAAGAACGATCGAGAAACTATGATCAAGAAGTGATCCTAGAACAACCTACGTCAAGCATAACTCCAACACCGTGTTCACTTCCCGGACTCCGCCGGAAAGAGACCATCACGGTTACACATGCGGTTGATGTATTTTAATTAAGGTCAACTTCAGGTTTTCTACAACTGGACATTAACAAATTTCCATCTGCCCATAACCGCGGGCACGGCTTTCGAAAGTTCAAATCCCTGCAGGGGTGTCCCAACTTAGCCCATAACAAGCTCTCACGGTCAAAGAAGGATATTCCTTCTAGCGGGAAGACCCGATCAGACTCGGAATCCCGGTTACAAGACATTTCGACAAGGTAAAACTAAACCAGCAACACCGCCCGAGTATGCCGACAAATCCCGATCTCGGGGCGTTACAAGCGACCCAGGCACATCGGTCTCGGGGCGTTACAAGCGACCCAGGCACTACTGACAGCAGAAACGCTGCCGTGGCAGCCAAATCAGCTGCCATGGCTGCCACCTCGGATCGAGTGACGTCGCAGGGACAAAACCGCGTCCCAAGTCGCCCACGTAGGATCGCACAGCCGAACCGACGCTACGTGGGCCCCGAGTGGATCACCTCTACTTAAGCAAGCGCAATCCATTTCTTCTGCATCCGGGCTTGAATCAAGGACAAGGCAAGGCACGACACGGCATCTACTTTCCCCTTCTTCCCTCCTTTCCAAGTTGTAACTGAATCTGAACAAAGAAGTTGTATCTAATAGAGATAGTAATACAGTGGGTGAGATTAGCTGCTCACACCAAGTTTGTGAGCCAGTCCACAAAATGCTAGCATGGACCTCTCAGGCCACACTACCAGCCAAGGCCAAGGTTGACATCGTCAAGGCCTTGAAGAGCATCAACCCCGGCACTTACAATGTTTCACTACCACAGATACATGGCCTCCACAGTCTTGGTAAGACTTCTACGGAGATCATCCTACAATGTCACCTAGCCACGGAGCTCCTGGACATGCATGTAAAGCGAGCAAAGGACAACAGCAAGAAGAAGAAGAAGAAGATCGACGAGGAAAACGACCACCGAATTGTGACAACGAGACTATCGAGATACTGCATGTACCTTGTGGCACGCACACCGGAGCTTCTGCCGGACAATGAGATCTGGGTATCAGACAGGTATGATGACATGAGAAGCTGTCTGAAGAAAGTGTCAAGCCGGTGCTTCTGCGGCTTGCCCTGGCAAGCGCTGCTCGACATGGACGCTGAATCAACGGAGCGTCTCCAAGACCCAACGGCGCGGGATGGCGTGAAGTTGTTTCAGAGGCGCAGGGAGTGCGCTGACAAGGACAAGGGCAGGATGTGGGAGGAAATGGCCCAATTCTGGGTCGACCTCATTATTTACCTGGCCCCGTCCAATGACGTCGAAGGTCATGCCAAGGCACTGGCGTCGTCAGGCGGCGACCTCATCACTTGCCTCTGGGCGTTTTGCACTCATGCAGGTATTAGTCGACCTCGAACCCCCATCACCGATGCCAATCAAGAGGTGTGATCCAAAATTATTCCTTGGTTATGCTATCTTCATTCATATTTTAGTCAGAGCTATTCATGTGAGGTGAGGTGCTTGGCTTTGTATGGTGTATGTATTTGGCTGGTTTGATTTATACCCATTGGGTTTAGTGGCTCATGTATAATTTGTATCTTTATTGTGTGCCTATAAATTCAAATCTTGCTTATGATAATTTGCAATACCGAATACAGTAGTACTCCCTCCGTTCCTAAATATAAGTCTTTTTAGAGATTTCAACAGACTACATACGAAGCAAAATGAGTAAATCTATACTCTAAAATATGTCTGTATGTTATAGTCCATTTAAAACCTCTAAAAAGACTTATATTCAGGAACGGAGTGAATAGTTAATTCCACTTGTTACCCCTAGTTTCACATTTGTGACAACAATTACCCCATTTAGCAGATTTTTCATATTTTTATAAAATTAAGTAGACTTGGACCACTAATTACCCCTTTAATTTTTTCCGTTCTGACTCCTGGGAATTGTGCACTCGCCGTTTCTGGTCCGATCAACTCTGTATGCCCGATCAACTAGATTTTGTTATATCTTTATCTCAATTTTATTCGAGTGAAACTTACAAAGCCGCCAGGGCGTTCGTACCAGCCGTCGCAAGGATTTTTTTTGCCTCCCGCCAGCGTCGACGTTGGTCTGCCTCGTCTCCTGTGGCCTTAGGGTCATGGAGGCGTGGTAAATCCGGACCCTTACTGATGGGAGGGCTTCATTTTCATTATGCTTTTCTGAGTTTTTTTAGGGTATGTGTCCTGCTCAGAGAGACAAGGCGGTGGCGACTCTCTGAAGATGGAGTAAGATTCTCCCCGCCTAGCCCCCGTCAGATAGTGCTTCTAGCGTCATTAGAGGACGTGTGAAGGTTTGTCTCCGGGGAATCTCGCGGGATTCGGTCGGCGTTTGTCTTCAGTGAATCCATATGGATCCGGTATTTGTCTGTGTGTGTTCGTGTGTCTACAGGCTGGATTCTTTTGATCTAAGCTTCTCTTCAATGGCGTCGGTTGCTGTTATTATGCGCTGGTTCAATAGGGTCTTATCACGGCCACTTTTTGATTGTCTACTACAACAAGTTTTGCCTGGCTCCAGTGAGGGAAGAGCGATGACGGGCGCGCCTTCGGCTCGCTTCGGTACTTGTAGTCGTTGCTAGGTTGTCTAAGAATCTGAATGTAATTTTTATTATTTCTAGTATTCGTTGTATTACTATAATTGATGATGAATAGATGAAAAGTTTTCAAAAAAAAGTACAAGTGACTGTAATTGTCGTCTAGTACTAATGCTCATAAGGACCAAGAGCAACAGTTCTCAACTTTCGTCTGTTTCCAAAAACTTCTTCCTCTAAAACTATTTTATTTTATTTGTTATTAAACAAAACTAGCTAAATGGTTAGGGCCCACCAGTCAGTGACACGCGTAACAGCCACCGGCGATGGGCGGTGAGATGGCCGCCAGGGGGTGGTGACGCGGGCGCGGGGTGGCCGCCGGCGAGGCAACGACACATTCGGCGGTGGTGGCGCGAGCGGCGGCGCTCCAGTGTGGCGACGCGCACGGCGGCATTCCGGCAGGGCGCACGCTGAAGTTTGAGATGGTTACTAGTTCACCATAATTATATAGGAATGACATCTTCCCGTAGACCTGGATAGGATTTAGGCTGATTTACGGGATACTTTAAAGTTAAGGAAGGTTTCCGGATCTGTTGGAGAGATTTTTTTTGTCCCAACTTTTCGTAAACGTCAGTTAAATTAGAGATAGGAAAACTGTTAAAGTTGCTCTAAGAAGTGAACTACTAAAATCTTACATGTCTCGCATATACCTCACAAAAAGATAGTTTCTTTTTGAAGAAAAATTCAAATCTAATTTACAGTTTTGCTAAAGCACATCTAGATGTGCCATAAGTATTGTACATCCAAGTCCTATATCATTGATCTTACATCGAGATTCGTATGGATATTTTTCTTCTTCTTTGTGCTTGATTCACTCACTTAGATGTGCAATAATTAGGGCACATCTAGATGTGCCCTAGACACACCCATCTATTTATTAACTGTCAAATCAGTGCAAAGAACATCAAAATTTACATCTAGTTTCATATGCCATCAGGGCCGGTCCTGATATTTTGGGGGCCCGGGATGAAACAAAAACTCGAGGCCCTCAATATAAATGCAATAATAATATATTAATATGTATGAAATATTATTAATAACGCTCCAATGAATCCAAAATCAACATATCAAATAATTTACACATATTATCTCAAAATTTCTTCTAACATTCCTCGATGTGGAGTTATCAAACCATTTAACCTATGTTAAGTCATGGTTGGCCTCAAATAGTTCTTTGATAGTTTTTCAACACTGAAAATTTTGTGAATATCTCCCTCGGTGATTGTATGAAATCATCCACACCTTTTCATTTTCCTTTTATCGCTACCATGCATACTTTCTTCACAACATAAATAATATTCTCTTTGTCCCGAAATAAGTATCTAAATCAAAGAACCTTATTTTGGGATGGAGGGAGTAACACATAATGCTGGGAAAAAACTACATCAAATGTTGAATGGTTCCAGCAATAAATCATGTAGGGTAGAGATAAGGAAATGATAATATGATACCTCGGATTGGTCAAATCGGCGATTTACCTGTGTGTGCCAAAAGATGGAAGAGGATAGCAGTGTGGCGTATTGATTAGCGTCTCGCGATCGGGGGTCTGGGAACTGAAATCGGCGAGACAACAAACTGACGATCGGAATTATAGGAGAGAAGGAGCGCAACCTCGCCAACATTATGGTGGTGTGCGGCCTGAGATGGGATCGCTGGCTCGGCTAAACGACGAACTGACGATCGTCGGAATTAGGAGAGAAAAGAGAGCGAAGTCGCGAACAATATGGTTGTCGGCGGCATCAATTGGGGATCGCTGGCTCGCTGCGTCTGTGTGATGGAATAGCCAGGAAGGACTCGATCGCCTTCCTTTTTCTACGCAAAGGAATCAATAGCTTTTTTTTGGGGGAAAAGGAATCAATAGCTCGGCGTTGTGTGAGTACGTCAATCTCATCGTTGCCTCCATGGGGCATGGCCATCGGCCTTTTTTTCTTCGGAAATGTTGACGTCCACACGTGTGGGCGTTTGCATCTCGTCACACGCGTGGATCCGCGTCCGTTCGTGAGCGCATGAATTTTGACATGTTTCTAGTGCCACGTAGGACTGGTCTGGTGTGTGGGCGTTCAGCCGGTCGCCCACACGGCCGTTTCACCATACAAGAGGGGCTGGTGTGTGGGCGTTCAGCAGTTCGCCCACACGCCACTTTGCACGCACACACAAGGGCTAGTGTATGTGCATTTGGCATCTTGCCCACACGCCCTTGTCCTCTCCCACACCCAAGCTGCTAGTTGTCATGTGTTGCACTGCACATGGCAATTGTCCCTAGTGTGCTTTTATAAGCAGGTGGCAACTCTTCTTTTTTTACCCGAATTTGCCATGTGTTTTGCAGGGTACACGGCAACTGCCTAGTGTGCACGTAAGCAGATGGCAACTCTCTTTTACCGAGTTGCCATATGTTTTTGCATGGTACATGGCAACTGCCCTAACGTGCATGTACATGACAACTGCCCTAACGTGCACGTAAGCATATGGCAACTCTTCCTTTTTACATGGCAACTGCCCTAGCATGCTTGTGAGCACATGATAACTCTCTCAACTGCCTAGTGTTAGTATGTGGCAACTCCTAAAGTTATGAAATCATGACAACTACATTAGATCAGACCATACATGGCAACTGCAGTTGAGCAACCATGGCAACTGCAGTTGTTCGACATGCAAACGTAGTTCAGCGACATGGCAACTGCAATTAAACAAACATGGACGAGGGTCTGGACCATGGCAACTGCGGGCGCGCGGTGACCGTCACGCGTGGCGTGCGGGAACAGGAGGTACGAGGCTTGACATACGGGCGTGTGGGCGTTATCAACTTCGCCCACACACACGTATGTGAGAGGGATCGGGAGGGAACAACGAGGCGTGTGGGCGCTAATTGTTTTGCCCACACGTAGGTGTGTGGGCTGTTCCTCTTATACACCACACAAAATGTGTGGGTGGACTCCCTAACGTCCACACGTGTGGCACTTATCGGCGTCCTTTTTCTTAGCACAAGCAGTATGACCGTAGCCTACCTGCTGCATATCTAGCAACAATCGTAAGTTCCTTGCAAAAAAAAGAGTAAAGACCACAAGCGCTGAGCCAGCCGAAGGCACGACGCCGTCGTTGTCCCTTCCTCATCGAAGCCGGACAAACCTTATTATACTTAACAGTTGTGAATTCGTCGTGCTAAGGCCTCACAAAATCAGCGCATCAGAACAACAACGATCGTCGAGGAGGAAAGGTGCAGATTCAAGGATACAACATGTAGATACACGAATGCAGACGCAAGAAGACTGGATGCAAGCAGATCAACCGAAGACAAACACCGACAGAATCCCGTGAGATCCATCGGAGGCACACCTCACCTCGACACACACACACACGACAACGCTAAATGCACAGTCGGGACAGGGCTAGACGGATAGAACCTTATCCTATTTTCAGGGAGCCCCGCCGTCTCGCCTCCTGATCAGGACACAAACCCTAACTAAAATAAAATAACACCTAAAAACGAAGCCTTCCTATCGATCATGGTTGGGATCCACTGCGCCTCCATGGTTCTAAGGCCACAAGAGACAAGTAGACTAGCGACGACGTCAATAGAGGCAGAGAAACCCTATTGTCTATGCTCCCGAGAGTCACAAATGAAGGGGTGTGAAATCATCTAGAAAAAAGAAATGCTTGTTTCAAAATACATTTTCTTTTTGCAAAACCATGTATTATTTGCTGTAAAATTGTCACTGTCACTAGATAAGATAAGATTCAGTTTTTGTTTGAAAATGATGGCCAATCCTGATCAATTAAAAGTGGTGAGTACATGTCCCATGCATGACCACCAACATTAGTTATATAACTAGAAGCATTTTGCGTGCTTTGCTTCACCGCTTTCTCAGATGGACTGCGGCATCCTCATGCATATACATCAGGACAACCTATCGCACTCAACGTATGAACATGGATCAACCTTGGTCTTGCTCACATAAATATCCACGACATATGAAAATGGTTTGCCAATCCCATGCTGTGACAATATCGGTGGCAGTTACACTCCATATTACCGTGAAGGAACTACAAGTGATCATTAATACACATCAGCAACCTTTGAGGTCTGCCCGGATGAGGCCCAAAAGGAAATCAATCAAGTGCTTGAGATCACATCCGCAACCTTTGAGAGCAAATATCTGGGACTGACCACTCCAGAGGGGAGAATGGAAGACTCTCTATTCCAACCGATAATGGAAAGATTTGTCAAAAGATGCATGGATTGGTCAGAGAGGTTCATGTATCATGCAGCTAAAGAGGCTCTAGTAAAGTCGATGCTTCAGGCCTTGCCTGCATACTGTGTGGGAGTTTTTAGAATGTCCCAAGGATTCTGCGAGAAATATGAAAAACTCATTAGGGAGTTCTGGTGGGGAGAGGAAAATGGTCGCAGGAAAGTGCAATGGATGTCTTGGGAACAAATAACCAAACCTAAGAGAGGGGGGCATTGGTTTCAGGGATATGAAGCTGTTTAACCAAGCCCTGCTTGCAAGGCAAGCTTGGAGGTTGATCCAAAGACCAGAAAGCATGTGTGCAATGGTTCTGAAATCCAAATACTACCCGAATGGGGATCTATTAGACACGGTGTTCGCCTCAGATGCATCACCGGGGTGGAGAGGAATCGAATACGGGCTCGAGCTGCTCAAAGAGGGCCTTATATGGAGGATTGGGAATGGGAGGAAGATCAACATTCAACGTGACAAATGGATCCCAAGGAAGGAAGGTCTCAAAGCCACAAAGTTCATTCGAAACTGCAGACTAAGATGGGTTAACCAGCTGCTTTTGCCAGAAGGGAGTGATGGAACACAGAATTAGTCCATCGGTTGTTCTACATTTTTGATGCGGAGGCTATCTGTAACATCGAATTGCCAAGCTCGGTTGGCGATGATGTGTTGGCTTGGCATATTGAGAAAAATGGCAAGTTCTTGGTTCGCAGTGCATATAGGCTTGCGGCTACCCGACAGAACCAGGTTAACAAGGCTGCATCAAGCTCCAGTCAAGTTACCGATGATCGCAGCATATGGGACATGATTTGGAAAGCTAAGGTCCCGGAGAAAGTTTGAATTTTTGGCTGGAGGGTAGCCACGAATACTTTGGCTACAAAGAGAAACAAGTGGAAATGAAACCTTGAGTTGGATAACATATGCAAGATTTGCGGCAATGGAGAAGAGGATGAATTCCATGCCATGATTGCCTGTACTAAGTGCAGGGTGCTGAGGAACAAAATGAGGAAAGTCTGGGACTTACCCAGTGAGGTGCTGTCTAGGAACACAGGAGAGGATTGGCTCCAAAATCTGCTACTCCCCTGCTGCAAGGAGACTAGGACAAAAATCTTACTGTAACTGTGGCGATGTTGGTTTCTGAGGTATGAGTGCGTTCATAACTTTGGAAAAGAATTGATTGGGCGGTCAGCTGCTTTCCTGAGTTAGTACGAGGTCGAACTAGGCGGTCTGGACAGCGAGCCGGACTAGGGGACAGGAATATCAAAGAACAAGCGACAAAATGACCAGGCCTCGGCCAGGCAAGCCACCTCGGTATCCACAACAACGTCGATCACCTGCTGTGAGTGGAGAGTTTTAGAGGCAACTCTGTCGAATTGGTGGATACCTCCAGTGACAGGAAGTGTAAAATTGAACAGTGACACCTCCTATCTGGCTGACATTGGACAGACCTGCATCGAAGCGGATGCAAGAGATTACAGAGGCTTCGTCCTCCTCACCGTCAAGGAAGTGTGAAAGGACTGAAGGAGTGGAGGAAGCAGAAGTGTGGGCCTTACTGTTGGGTTTACGCGTCCTGTCCACCTCGTTCGCTGGTTTAATTATTGCGGAAACTGACTGTGCTTTTCTTGCGAACGAGCTGCAATCGGGCATTGATAACCACTCTGGAGTGTTCTTGGTGGTATACGATATTAAAAAGGAATTTGGAAAGTTCCAATCAGTCCTAGTAACGCACACAAGTAGGAAACAAAATTCCCTTGCCCACTGCCTGGCTGCGAGGGCGAGGACTATGGAGGAAGTGCAAGTAACAACAGGGGTGCCAGAAGATTTGAAGGAAGTGATGACCGTTGACTATGTGTTGGCGCCGGAGTAATGTTGTTACTCTTCGATCCTCAAAAAAATTACCACACACCAGCATAACAAAATACAACACAACAACTCAAAACCAAAAAATAGAAAACAAAGATTTCTCTCCATGTCATGGCAAAACAACAAAAAGAACATGGACCACCAATCCACGCACACAACCAAAGGTTCCCATGAGCAAAGGGCCGTCGTAAGAGCAAGCATGCACTCAATAGCCAATAGAAAAACATCCAACATCAATCCAGTCCAATCTCATCAAGTCTATCAACAACAAACACTCTAATGTACCAGCACTCTCTAAAGCAACAACTAATAATAGCCATACAATCAAATGCATGAGGAAGGCAACACAGAAAAATCTTAATATTGAACAAGAGTGAAAAGAACAGTGTCCCATGGGAAGACATCGAACAAAGGAACGAAAAAGACACCACTCTCAGCCGATGAGGTCTCAACCACCGAACGCCCAACCGGGAAAGGCCGCTCCCTGCTGGCAAGGTTGCAGCGGTCGAACCTTGCCAGCTAGGAGCTACGTCTTTCTCAGCCAGTGTGCTCGCAGCCGCCAAACACCCAACCGGGAAAGGCTGAGCTCCCCTCAAGTCGCGTGCTCCCAGCCGTCATGATCTCATCAAGCCACCTCTGCGCATAATCACCCCTGATTTTCCCCTCTCCACCTCCGTGTGGTCATTCCCCTGTCCACACAACAAGCCCAAACAGTAAAAGAATCGTGTGCCCCATAGAGATGCCATGCGACAGGAACACATGGCACATGACAACACCTGGCTTGAGGCATACTAGACATGGTCAACACCAGTTGATCAATAGGGAAAGGAGCAAAACAAACTTCGGATTTTTGTGGGCTCTCGAAATCATTGCCCTGAATCGACTCATATCGCTCCACTTACCAACAGGCCCACCCATCAACAGATCACTCCACAAAGCACAACATCTTGACCAAGTCAAAATCATCGACCAATTCTAAAATTGGATGCTCAATTTGTTGAGAGAGCTTTCACCCCTAAGAGCATCTCTAGCAGACCCGACCCTTAAACCACGGATAAGGGCCGAGAAAAACGCGGTTTAAAGGTCGAGAACAGAGCCCGCAAACCCGAGCGGTAAAAGAGAATATCCCCTGATATTATCTTTTACCGCTCAGGTTTGCGGGCTATGTTTCGCTCGCTGCCGATTTTGGCCCTCAAACCGTAAAACCACACAAATCAATTGATCGCGATTTTGACAAATAAAATACAAATTTCGAGAATTCAAACACAGTTTTGGCGACATTTGAACATAGTTTTCACGCCACAATCCAAAAGACATCGCATCCATCATCACTCATCCATCATCATCATCACAAGATGAAATCTTCACCGCCACCATTACCACCACCACTTACCTAACCATCATGCTCACCGAACCTTGGCACTGCATGGCTTCTTGTGGCTAGCCTCCTCCTCTCCAAGATCTCCAACCTTGCTATGTCATGCCATTCGTTGGTGAGCTTATCCATCTCATTTTGATTCATCACATGATCTTGTTCTCCTCTTAAAGAAGCTTGGCCATGGCTTTGTTCTCCTCGGCCATGGCTCTTCTCTCCTTAATGGCGGCGTTGCGCATGGTCTCCTCCTTGAGTAGTTGTTGATACGTCTCCAACGTATCTATAATTTTTGATTTCTCCATGCTATATTACCTATTGTTTTGGACATTATTAGGCTATATTATCCACTTTTATATTATTTTTGGGACTAACCTACTAACCGGAGACCCAGCCCAGAATTGTTGTTTTTTGCCTATTTTAGGGTTTCGAAGAAAAGGAATATCAAACGGAGTCCAAAAGGAATGAAACATTCGGGAACGTGATTTTCTCACCGAACATGATCCAGGAGACTTGGACCCTATGTCAAGCAACTAACAGGGAGGCCACGAGGTAGGGGGCGCGCCTACCCCCCCCAGGCACGCCCTCCACCCTCATGGGCCCCCTGTTGCTCCACCAACGTACTTCTTCCTCCTATATATACCTACGTACCCCCAAACGATCAGATACGGAGCCAAAACCCTAATTCCACCGTCTTAACTTCCTATATCCACGAGATCCCATCTTGGGGCCTGTTCCGGAGCTCCGCCGGAGGGGGCATCGATCACGGAGGGCTTCTACATCAACACCATAGCATCTCCGATGAAGTGTGAGTAGTTTACCTCAGACCTTCGGGTCCATAGTTATTAGCTAGATGGCTTCTTCTCTCTTTTTGGATCTCAATACAAAGTTCTCCCCCTCTCTTGTGGAGATCTATTCGATGTAATCTTCTTTCGCGGTGTGTTTGTTGAGACCGATGAATTGTGGGTTTATGATCAAGTTTATCTACGAACAATATTTGAATCTTATCTGAATTCTTTATGTATGATTGGTTATCTTTGCAAGTCTCTTCGAATTATCAGTTTGGTTTGGCCTACTAGATTGATCTTTCTTGCAATGGGAGAAGTGCTTAGCTTTGGGTTCAATCTTGCGGTGTCCTTTCCCAGTGATAGTACGGGCAGCAAGGCACATATTGTATTATTGCCATTGAGGATAACAAGATGGGGTTTTCATCATATTGCATGAGTTTATCCCACTACATCATGTCATATTGCTTAAAGTGTTACTCTGTTCTGTTGAACTTAATACTCTAGATGCATGCTGGATAGCGGTCGATGTGTGGAGTAATAGTAGTAGATGCAGGCAGGAGTCGGTCTACTTGTCTCGGACATGATGCCTATATACATGATCATACCTAGATATTCTCATAACTATGCTCAATTCTGTCAATTGCTCAACAATAATTTGTTCATCCACCGTAAAATACCTATGCTCTTGAGAGAAGCCACTAGTGAAACATATGGCCCCCAGGTCTATCTTCATCATATTAATATTCCAATACTTAGTTATTTTCATTGCTTTTATTTTACTTTGCATCTTTATCATAAAAATACCAAAAATATTATCTTATCATATCTATCAGATCTCACTCTCGTAAGTGACCGTGTAGGGATTGACAACCCCTTATCGCATTGGTTGCGAGGATTTATTTGTTTTGTCTAGGTGCGAGGGACTCGCGTGTAGCCTCCTACTGGATTGATACCTTGGTTCTCAAAAACTGAGGGAAATACTTATGCTACTTTGCTGCACCACCCTTTCCTCTTCAAGGGAAAACCAACACAAGTGCTCAAGAGGTAGCAAGAAGGATTTATGGCGCCGTTGCCGGGGAGGTCTACGCAAAAGTCAAACATACCAAGTACCCATCACAAACCCTTATCTCCCGCATTACATTATTTGCCATTTGCCTCTCATTTTCCTCTCCCCCACTTCATCCTTACCGTTTTATTCGCCCTCTCTCTCTATCCTCCCTCTCTTTCTCTATTTCCCTCTTTTTGCCCGTTTCTTGTTTGCTTGTGTGTTGGATTGCTTGCTTGTCACGATGGCTCAAGACAACACTAAATTGTGTGACTTTACCAATACCAACAATAATGATTTTATTAGCACTCTGATTGCTCCTCTTACCGATGCTGAATCTTGTGAAATTAATGCTGCCTTGCTGAATCTTGTCATGAAAGATCCGTTTTCCGGCCTTCCTAGTGAAGATGCCGCTACCCATCTAAATAGCTTCGTTGATTTGTGTGATATGCAAAAGAAGAAAGATGTGGACAATGATATTGTTAAATTGAAGCTATTTCCTTTTTTTGCTTAGAGATCATGCTAAAGCTTGGTTTTCGTCTTTGCCTAAAAACAGTATTGATTCGTGGAATAAGTGCAAAGATGCTTCTATCTCTAAGTATTTTCCTCCCGCTAAGATCATCTCTCTTAGAAACGATATTATGAATTTTAAGCAACTTGATCATGAACATGTTGCACGAGCTTGGGAGAGGATGAAATTGATGATACGTAATTGCCCTACTCATGGTTTGAATTTGTGGATGATTATACAAAAAATTTATGCCGACTTGAATTTTGCTTCTAGAAATCTTTTAGATTTGGCCACGGGAGGCACTTTTATGGAAATCACTTTAGGAGAAGCTACTAAACTCCTAGATAATATTATGGTTAATTATTCTCAATGGCACACTGAAAGATCTACTAATAAGAAAGTGCATGCGATAGAAGAAATTAATGTTTTGAGTGGAAAGATGGATGAACTTATGAAATTATTTGCTAATAAAAGTGTTTCTTCTTATCCTAATGATATGCCTTTGTCTACTTTTATTGAGAATAATAATGAATCTATGGATGTGAATTTTGTTGGTAGGAACAATTTTGGTAACAACGCGTATAGAGGAAATTTTAATCCTAGGCCTTATCCTAGTAATTCCTCTAATAATTATGGTAATTCCTACAACAATTCTTATGGAAATTATATTAAGATGCCCTCTGATTTTGAATCTAATATTAAATAATTTATTACTTTGCAAAAGAATTTCAATGCTTTGATTGAAGAAAAATTGCTTAAGATTGATGAGTTGGCTAGGAACGTTGATAGAATTTCTCTTGATGTTGATTCTTTGAAATTTAGATCTATTCCTCCTAAGCATGATATCAATGAGTCTCTCAATGCCATGAGAATTTCCATTGATGAGTGCAAAGAAAGAACCGCTAGGATGCGTGCTAAGAAAGATTCATTTATAAGAGCGTGTTCTTCTAGTTTCCATGATAATAAAGATGAAGATCTAAAAGTTATTCATGTGTCCCCTATTAAATATTTGTTTTGCAATATGAATCTTGATAATGATGGGACTGAATATGATCCACCTTTACCTAGAAGGCGTTCAAAAAATTCAGAGTTTTTAGATCTTGATGCTAAATTTGATAAAAGTGGGATTGAAGAGATCAAAACTCTAGATGTTAATGAACCTACTATTTTGGATTTCAAGGAATTTAATTATGATAATTGCTATTTGATAGATTGTATTTCCTTGTTGTAATCCGTGCTAAATTCTCCTCATGCTTATAGTCAAAATAAAGCTTTTACCAAACATATCGTTGATACTTTGATGCAATCTTATGAAGAAAAACTTGAGTTGGAAGTTTCTATCCCTACAAAACTTTATGGTGAGTGGGAACCAACTATTAAAATTAAAATTAAAGATCATGAATGCTATGCTTTGTGTGATTTGGGTGCTAGTGTTTCCACGGTTCCAAAGACTTTGTGTGATTTGTTAGGTATCCGTGATTTTGATGATTGCTCTCTAAACTTGCACCTTGCGGATTCCACTATTAAGAAACCTATGGGAAGAATTAATGATGTTCTCATTGTTTAAAATAGGAATTATGTACCCGTAGATTTTATTTGTTCTTGACATAGATTGCAATCCTTCATGTCCTATTATTCTTGGTAGACCTTTCCTTAGAACGATTGGTGCAATTATTGATATGAAGGAAGGAAATATTAGATTCCAATTTCCATTAAGGAAAGTCATGGAACACTTTCCTAGAAAGAAAATTAAATTACCTTATGAATCTATTATGAGAGACACTTATGGATTGCCTACCAAAGATGTCAATACCTAGATCTATCCTTGCTTTTTATGCCTAGCTAGGGGCGTTAAACGATAGCGCTTGTTGGGAGGCAAGCCAATTTTCTTCCTTGTTTTTGCTACTGTTTAGTAATAAATAATTTATTTAGCCTCTGTTTTGGTTGTGTTTTTTGTATTTAATTAGTGTTTGTGCCAAGTAGAACCGTTGGGAAGACTTGGGGAAAGTCTTGTTAATCTTGCTGTAAAAAACAGAAACTTTAGCGCTCACGAGAACTGCTGCCATTTTTATTTGGAAAGTGATATTTAGTTAATTATTTTTTCAGATGATTAATAGATAAATTCCTCACTTCCAGCAATTTATTTTAGAATTTTTGGGGTTCCAGATCTTACGCTAGCTACAGATTACTACAGACTGTTCTGTTTTTGACAGATTCTGTTTTTCGTGTGTTGTTTGCTTATTTTGATGAATCTATGACTAGTAAAATAGTTTATAAACCATAGAGAAGTTGGAATACAGTAGGTTTAACACCAATATAAATAAAGAATTAGTTCATTACAGTACCTTGAAGTGGTCTTTTGTTTTCTTTCGCTAACGGAGCTCACGAGATTTTATACTTTAAGTTTTGTGTTGTGAAGTTTTCAAGTTTTGGGTAAAGATTTGATGGATTATGGAACAAGGAGTGGCAAGAGCCTAAGCTTGGGGATGCCCATGGCACCCCCAATATAATCTAAGGACACCTAAAAGCCAAAGCTTGGGGATGCCCCGGAAGGCATCCCCTCTTTCGTCTACTTCTATCGGTAACTTTACTTGGAGCTATATTTTTATTCACCACATGATATGTGTTTTGCTTGAAGCGTCTTGTATGATCTGAGTCTTTATTTGTTAGTTTACCACAATCATATTTGATGTACACACCTTTTGAGAGACACACACATGATTCGGAAATTATTAGAATACTCTATGTGCTTCACTTATATCTTTTGAGTTATATAGTTTTGCTCTAGTGCTTCACTTATATCTTTTAGAGCACGGTGGTGGATTTTTTTATAGAAACTATTGATCTCTCATGCTTCACTTAGATTATTTTGAGAGTCTTAAATATCATGGTAATTTTCTTAAATAGTCCTAATATGTGTTGGGGAACGTAGTAATTTCAAAAATTTCCTACGCACACGCAAGATCATGGTGATGCATAGCAACGAGAGGGGAGAGTGTTGTCTACGTACCCTCGTCGACCGAAAGCGGAAGCGTTATGACAACGCGGTTGATGTAGTCGTACGTCTTCATGGCCCGACCGATCAAGCACCGAAACTACGGCACCTCCGAGTTCTAGCACACGTTCAGCTCGATGACGATCCCCGGACTCCGATCCAGCAAAGTGTTGGGGAAGAGTTTCATCAGCACGACAGCGTGGTGACGATCTTGATGTTCTACGGTCGCAGGGCTTCGCCTAAGCACCACTACAATATTATCGAGGACTATGGTGGAGGGAGGCACCGCACACGACTAAGAGAACGATCTTGAAGATCAACTTGTGTCTAGAGGTGCCCCCCTGCCCCCGTATATAAAGGAGCAAGGGGGGAGGAGGCCGGCCCTAGGAGGGGCGCGCCAGGGGAGTAGGATTCCTACTCCTAGTTGGAGTAGGTTTCCTCCTTTCCTAGTCCAACTAGGAGAAGGGGGAAAGGGGGGAAGAGGGGAAGGAAGGGAGAGAGGGGCCGCGCCCCAAACCCCTTGTCCAATTCGGACTGGGCTTGGGAGGGGCGCGCGCCACCTCCTGGTCCTTCCCACTAAGGCCCATTAAGGCCCATTGCTTCTTCCTCGTATTCTCGTAACTCCCCAGTACCTCTGAAAATACCCGAATCACAAGGAACCTTTCCGATGTCCGAATATAGTCGTCCAATATATCGATCTTTACGTCTCGACCATTTCGAGACTCCTCGTCATGTCCCCGATCTCATCCGGGACTCCGAACTCCTTCGGTACATCAAAACTTATAAACTCATAATATAACTATCATCGAAACCTTAAGCGTGCGGACCCTACGGGTTCGAGAACAATGTAGACATGACCGAGACATGTCTCCGGTCAATAACCAATAGCGGAACCTGGATGCTCATATTGGCTCCCACATATTCTACGAAGATCTTTATCGGTCAGACCGCATAACAACATACGGTGTTCCCTTTGTCATCGGTATGTTACTTGCCCGAGATTCGATCGTCGGTATCTTAATACCTAGTTCAATCTCGTTACCGGCAAGTCTCTTTACTCGTTCCGTAATACATCATCTCTCAACTAACTCATTAGTTGCAATGCTTGCAAGGCTTATGTGATGTGCATTACCGAGAGGGCCCAGAGATACCTCTCCGACAATCGGAGTGACAAATCCTAATCTCGAAATACGCCAACCCAACATGTACCTTTGGAGACACCTGTAGAGCTCCTTTATAATCACCCAGTTACGTTGTGACGTTTGGTAGCACACAAAGTGTTCCTCCGGCAAACGGGAGTTGCATAATCTCATAGTCATAGGAACATGTATAAGTCATGAAGAAAGCAATAGCAACATACTAAACGATCGGGTGCTAAGCTAATGGAATGGGTCATGTCAATCACATCATTCTTCTAATGATGTGATCCCGTTAATCAAATAACAACTCTTTTGTTCATGGTTAGGAAACATAACCATCTTCGATTAACGAGCTAGTCAAGTAGAGGCATACTAGTGACACTCTGTTTGTCTATGTATTCACACATGTATTATGTTTCCGGTTAATACAATTCTAGCATGAATAATAAACATTTATCATGATATAAGGAAATAAATAATAACTTTATTATTGCCTCTAGGGCATATTTCCTTCAGTCTCCCACTTGCACTAGAGTCAATAATCTAGTTCACATCGCCATGTGATTCAACACTAATAGTTCACATCACCATGTGATTAACACCCATAGTTCACATCGTCATGTGACCTATACCCAAAGGGTTTACTAGAGTCAGTAATCTAGTTCACATCGTTTATGTGATTAACACCCAAAGAGTACTAAGGTGTGATCATGTTTTGCTTGTGAGATAATTTTAGTCAACGGGTCTGTCACATACAGATCCGTAAGTATTTTGCGAATTCTATGTCTACAATGCTCTGCACGGAGCTACTCTAGCTAATTGCTCCCACTTTCAATATGTATCTAGATCGAGACTTAGAGTCATCCAGATCTGTGTCAAAACTTGCATCGACGTAACTTTTTACGACGAACCTTTTGTCACCTCCATAATTGAGAAATATTTCCTTATTCCACTAAGGATAATTTTGACCGCTGTCCAGTGATCTACTCTTAGATCACTATTGTACTCCCTTGCTTAACACAGTGTAGGGTATACAATAGATCTGGTACACAGCATGGCATACTTTATAGAACCTATGGCTGAGGCATAGGGAATGACTTTCATTCTCTTTCTATCTTCTGCCGTGGTCGGGCTTTGAGTCTTACTCAATTTCACACCTTGTAACACAGCCAAGAACTCTTTCTTTGACTGTTCCATTTTTGAACTACTTCAAAATATTGTCAAGGTATGTACTCATTGAAAAAACTTATCAAGTGTCTTGATCTATCTCTATAGATCTTGATGCTTAATATGTAAGCAGCTTCACCGAGGTCTTTCTTTGAAAAACTTCTTTCAAAACACTCCTTTATGCTTTGCAGAATAATTCTACATTATTTCTGATCAACAATATGTCATTCACATATACTAATCAGAAATGTTGTGGTGCTCCCACTCACTTTCTTGTAAATACAGGCTTCACCGCAAGTATGTATAAAACTATATGCTTTGATCATACTATCAAAGCGTTTATTCCAACTCCGAGAGGCTTGCACCAGTCCATAAATGGATCGCTGGAGCTTGCACACTTTGTTAGCTCCTTTTGAATCGACAAAACCTTCCGGCTGCATCATATACAACTCTTCTTCCCGAAATCCATTCAGGAATGCAGTTTTGACATCCATTTGCCGGATTTCATAAAATGCGGCAATTGCTAACATGATTCAGACAGACTTAAGCATCGCTATGAGTGAGAAAATCTCATCGTAGTCAACACCTTGAACTTTGTCAAAACCTTTTTTCGACAAGTCCAGCTTTGTAGATAGTAACACTACTGTCAGCGTCCATCTTCCTCTTGAAGATCCATTTATTTTCTATGGCTTTCCGATCAACGGGCAAGTCAACCAAAGTCCACACTTTGTTCTCATACATGGATCCCATCTCAGATTTCATGGCTTCAAGCCATTTTGCGGAATCTGGGCTCACCATCGCTTCTTCATAGTTCGTAGGTTCATCATGATCTAGTAACATGACTTCCAGAATAGGATTACCATACCACTCTGGTGCGGATCTTACTTTGGTTGATCTACGAGGTTTAGTAGTATCTTGTTCTGAAGTTTCATGATCATCATCATTAGCTTCCTCACTAATTGGTGTAGTAGTCACAGAACAGATTTCTGTGATGAACTACTTTCCAATAAGGGAGCAGGTACAGTTACCTCATCAAGTTCTACTTTCCTCCCACTCACTTCTTTCGAGAGAAACACCTTCTCTAGAAAGGATCCATTCTCAGCAATGAATAACTTGCCTTCGGATCCGTGATAGAAGGTGTACCCAACAGTCTCCTTTGGGTATCCTATGAAGACATATTTCTCCGATTTGGGTTTGAGTTTATCAGGATGAAACTTTTTCATATAAGCATCACAACCCCAAACTTTAAGAAACGACAACTTTGGTTTCTTGCCAAACCACAGTTCAGATTGTGTCGTCTCAACGGACTTAGATGGTGCCCTTTTAAACGTGAATGCAGCTGTCTTTGATGCATAACCCCAAAACGATGTTGGTAAATCTGTAAGAAACATCATAGATTGCACTATATCCAATAAAGTACGGTTATGACGTTCGGACACACCATTATGTTGTGGTGTTCCAGGTGGCATGAATTTGTGAAACTATTCCACATAGTTTTAATTGAAGACCAAACTCGTAACTCAAATATTTGTCTATGTGATCAGATCGTAGAAACCATATTTTTCTTTTTACGATGATTTTCCACTTCACTCTGAAATTCTTTGAACTTTTCAAATGTTTCAGACTTATGTTTCATCAAATATATATACCCATATCTGCTCAAATCATATGTGAAGGTCAGAAAATAACGATACCCGCCGCGAGCTTCAACACTCATCGGATCGCATACATCAGTATGTATTATTTCCAATAAGTCAGTTGCTCGCTCCATTGTTCCGGAGAACGGAGTCTTTAGTCATCTTGCCCATAAGGCATGGTTCGCAAGCACCAAGTGATTCATAATCAAGTGATTCCAAAATCCCATTAGCATGGAGTTTCTTCATGTGCTTTACACCAATATGACCTAAACGGCAGTGCCACAAATAAGTTGCACTATCATTATTAACTTTGCATGTTTTGGTTTCAATATTATGAATATGTGTATCACTACGATCGAGATCCAATGAACTATTTTCATTGGGTGTGTAACCATATAAGGTTTTATTCATGTAAACAGAACAACAATTTATTCTCTTACTTAAATGAATAACCGTATTACAATAAACATGATCAAATCATATTCATGCTCAACGCAAACACCAAATACCACTTATTTAGGTTCAACACTAATCCCGAAAGTATAGGGAGTGTGCGATGATGATCATATCAATCTTGGAACCACTTCCAACACACATCGTCACTTCACCCTTAACTAGTCTCTGTTTATTCTGCAACTCCCGTTTCGAGTTACTAATCTTAGCAACTGAACTAGTATCAAATACTGAGGGGTTGCTATAAACACTAGTAAAGTACACATCAATAACATGTATATCAAATATACTTATGTTCACTTTGCCATCCTTCTTATCCGCCAATCACTTGGGGTAGTTCCGCTTCCAGTGACCAGTCCCTTTCCAGTAGAAGCACTTAGTCTCAGGCTTAGGACCAGACTTGGGCTTCTTCACTTGAGCAGCAACTTGCTTGCTGTTTTTCTTGAAGTTCCCCTTTTTCCCTTTGCCCTTTTCTTGAAACTAGTGATCTTGTCAACCATCAACACTTGATGTTTTTCTCGATTTCTACCTTCATCGATTTCATCATCATGAAAAGCTCGGGAGTCGTTTTCATCATCCCTTGCATACTATAGTTCATCACGAAGTTCTACTAACTTGGTGATGGTGACTAGAGAAATCTGTCAGTCACTATTTTATCTGGAAGATTAACTCCCACTTGATTCAAGCGATTGTAGTACCCAGACAATCTGAGCACATGCTCACTAGTTGAGCGATTCTCCTCCATCTTTTAGCTATAGAACTTGTTGGAGACTTCATATCTCTCAACTCGGGTATTTGCTTGAAATATTAACTTCAACTCCTGGAACATCTCATATGGTCCATGACGTTCAAAACGTCTTTGAAGTCCCGATTCTAAGCCGTTAAGCATGGTGCACTAAACTATCAAGTAGTCATCATATTGAGCTAGCCAAACGTTCATAACGTCTGCATCTGCTCCTGCAATAGGTCTGTCACCTAGCGGTGCATCAAGGACATAATTCTTCTGTGCAGCAATGAGGATAAACCTCAGATCACGGATCCAATCCGCATCATTGCTACTAACATCTTTCAACACAATTTTCTCTAGGAACATATCAAAATAAACACAGGGAAGCAACAACGCGAGCTATTGATCTACAACATGATTTGCAAAATACTACCAGGACTAAGTTCATGATAAATTTAAGTTCAATTAATCATATTACTTAAGAACTCCCACTTAGATAGACATCCCTCTAATCCTCTAAGTGATCACGTGATCCAAATCAACTAAACCATGTCCGATCATCACGTGAGATGGAGTAGTTTCATTGGTGAACATCACTATGTTGATCATATCTACTATATGATTCACGCTCGACCTTTCGGTCTCCGTGTTCCGAGGCCATATCTGTATATGCTTGGCTCGTCAAGTATAACCTGAGTATTCCGCGTGTGCAACTGTTTTGCACCCGTTGTATTTGAACGTAGAGCCTATCACACCCGATCATCACGTGGTGTCTCAGCACGAAGAACTTTCGCAACGGTGCATACTCAGGGAGAACACTTCTTGATAATTAGTGAGAGATCATCTTAAAATGCTACCGTCAAACTAAGCAAAATAAGATGTATAAAAGATAAACATCATATGCAATCAAAATATGTGACATGATATGGCCATCATCATCTTGAGCCTTTGATCTCCATCTCCAAAGTACTGTCATGATCTCTATCGTAACCGGCATGACACCATGATCTCCATCATCTTGATCTATATCAATGTGTCGTCACGTGGTCGTCTCGCCAACAAGTGCTCTTGCAACTATTGCTATCGCATAGCGATAAAGTAAAGCAATTATTGGGCGCTTGCATCTTATGCAATAGAGAGACAACCATAAGGATTTTGCCAGTTGCCGATAACTTCAACAAAACATGATCATCTCATACAACAACTTATATCTCATCACGTCTTGACCATATCACATCACAACATGCCCTGCAAAAACAAGTTAGACGTCCTCTACTTTGTTGTTGCAAGTTTTACGTGGCTGCTACGGGCTATAAGCAAGAACAAATCTTACCTACGCATCAAAAACCACAATGATAGTTTGTCAAGTTGGTGCTGTTTTAACCTTCGCAAGGACCGGGCGTAGCCACACTCGGTTCAACTAAAGTTGGAGAAACTAACACCCGCCTGCCACCCGTGTGCAAAGCACGTTCGTAGAACCAGTCTCGCGTAAGCGTACGCGTAATGTCGGTTCGGTCCGCTTCATCTAACAATACCGCCAAACCAAAGTATGACATGCTGGTAAGCAGTATGACTTATATCGCCCATAACTCACTTGTGTTCTACTCGTGCACAACATCAACACATAAAACCTAGGCTCTGATGCCACTGATGGGGAACGTAGTAATTTCAAAAATTTCCTACGCACACGCAAGATCATGGTGATGCATAGCAACGAGAGGGGAGAGTGTTGTTTACGTACCCTCGTAGACCGAAAGCGGAAGCGTTACGACAACGCGGTTGATGTAGTCGTACGTCTTCACGGCCCGACCGATCAAGCACCGAAACTACGGCACCTCTGAGTTCTAGCACACATTCAGCTCAATGACGATCCCCGGACTCCGATCCAGCAAAGTGTCGGGGAAGAGTTCCGTCAGCACGACGGCGTGGTGACGATCTTGATGTTCTACTGTCGCAGGGCTTCACCTAAGCACCACTACAATATTATCGAGGACTATGGTGGAGGGGGGCACCGCACACGGCTAAGAAAACGATCTTGAAGATCAACTTGTGTCTAGAGGTGCCCCCTGCCCCCGTATATAAAGGAGCAAGGGGGGAGGAGGCCAGCCCTAGGAGGGGCGCGCCAGGGGAGTAGGATTCCTACTCCTAGTTGGAGTAGGTTTCCTCCTTTCCTAGTCCAACTAGGAGAAGGGGGAAAGGGGGGAAGAGGGGAAGGAAGGGAGAGAGGGGCCACGCCCCAAACCCCTTGTCCAATTCGGACTAGGCTTGGGAGGGGCGCGCGCCACCTCCTGGTCCTTCCCACTAAGGCCCATTAAGGCCCATTGCTTCTTCCTCGTATTCCCGTAACTCCCCGGTACCTCCGAAAATACCCGAATCACTCGGAACCTTTCCGATGTCCGAATATAGTCGTCCAATATATCGATCTTTACGTCTCGACCATTTAGAGACTCCTCGTCATGTCCCCGATCTCATCCGGGACTCCGAACTCCTTCGGTACATCAAAACTTATAAACTCATAATATAACTATCATCGAAACCTTAAGCGTGCGGACCCTACGGGTTCGAGAACAATGTAGACATGACCGAGACATGTCTCCGGTCAATAACCAATAGCGGAACCTGGATGCTCATATTGGCTCCCACATATTCTATGAAGATCTTTATCGGTCAAACCGCATAACAACATACGGTGTTCCCTTTGTCATCGGTATGTTACTTGCCCGAGATTCGATCGTCGGTATCTTAATACCTAGTTCAATCTCGTTACCGGCAAGTCTCTTTACTCGTTCCGTAATGCATCATCTCTCAACTAACTCATTAGTTGCAATGCTTGCAAGGCTTATGTGATGTGCATTACCGAGAGGGCCCAGAGATACCTCTCCGACAATCGGAGTGACAAATCCTAATCTCGAAATACGCCAACCCAACATGTACCTTTGGAGACACCTGTAGAGCTCCTTTATAATCACCCAGTTACGTTGTGATGTTTGGTAGCATACAAAGTGTTCCTCCGGCAAACGGGAGTTGCATAATCTCATAGTCATAGGAACATGTATAAGTCATGAAGAAAGCAATAGCAACATACTAAACGATTGGGTGCTAAGCTAATGGAATGGGTCATGTCAATCACATCATTCTTCTAATGATGTGATCCCGTTAATCAAATAACAACTCTTTTGTTCATGGTTAGGAAACATAACCATCTTCGATTAACAAGCTAGTCAAGTAGAGGCATACTAGTGACACTCTGTTTGTCTATGTATTCACACATGTATTATGTTTCCTGTTAATACAACTCTAGCATGAATAATAAACATTTATCATGATATAAGGAAATAAATAATAACTTTATTATTGCCTCTAGGGCATATTTCTTTCAATATGCTAGGTATATAAGATTAATAATAAAATTCTCTTATGAGTGTGTTGAATACTATGAGAAGTTTGATACTTGATAATTGTTTTGAGATATGGATATGGTGATATTAGAGTCATGCTAGTTGAGTAGTTGTGAATTTGAGAAATACTTGTGTTAAAGTTTGTGATTCCCATAGCATGCACGTATGGTGAACCGTTATGTGATGAAGTCGGAGCATGATTTATTTATTGATTGTCTTCCTTATGAGTGGCGGTCGGGGACGAGCGATGGTCTTTTCCTACCAATCTATCCCCCTAGGAGCATGCACGTAATACTTTGCTTTGATAACTTGTAGAGTTTTGCAATAAGTATGTGAGTTCTTTATGACTAATGATGAGTCCATGGATCATACGCACTCTCACCCTTCCACCATTGCTAGCCTCTCTAATACCGCGCACCTTTCGCCGGTATCATACACCCACCATATACCTTCCTCAAAACAGCCACCATACCTACCTATTATGGCATTTCCATAGCCATTCCGAGATATATTGCCATGCAACTTTCCACCATTCCGTTTATCATGACACGCTCCATCATTGTCATATTGCTTTGCATGATCATGTAGTTGACATTGTATTTGTGGCAAGGCCACCGTTCATAATTCTTTCATACATTTCACTCATGAGTCATTGCATATCCCGGTACACCGCCGGAGGCATTCACATAGAGTCATATCTTGTTCTAAGTATCGAGTTGTAATTCTTGAGTTGTAAGAAAATAAAAGTGTGATGGTCATCATTATTAGAGCATTGTCCCAAGTGAGGAAAGGATGGTGGAGACTATGATTCCCCCACAAGTCTGGATGAGACTCTGAACGAAAAAAAAAGAGGCCATAAAAAAAGAGAAAAGGCCCAAATAAAAAAATAAGAGAAAAAGAGAGAAGGGACAATGCTACTATCCTTTTACCACACCTGTGCTTCAAAGTAGCATCATGATCTTCATGATAGAGAGTCTCCTTTGTTATCACTTTCATATACTAGTGGGAATTTTTCATTATAGAACTTGGCTTGTATATTCCAATGATGGGCTTCCTCAAAATGCCCTAGGTCTTCGTGAGCAAGCAAGTTGGATGCACACCCACTTGGTTTCTTTTTGAGCTTTCGTATACTTATAGCTCTAGTGCATCCGTTGCATGGCAATCCCTACTCACTCACATTGATATCTATTGATGGGCATCTCCATAGCCTGCTGATACGCCTAGTCGATGTGAGACTATCTTCTCCTTTTTGTCTCCTCCACAACCACCATTCTATTCCACCTAAAGTGCTATATCCATGGCTCACGCTCATGTATTGCGTGAAAATTGAAAAAGTTTTGAGAATGTCAAAAGTATGAAACAATTGATTGGCTTGTCATTGGGGTTGTGCATGATTTAAATACTTTGTGTGGTGAAGATAGAGCATAGCCACACTATATGATTTTGTAGGGATAACTTTCTTTGGCCATGTTATTTCGAAGAGACATAATTGCTTAGTTAGTATGCTTGAAGTATTATTATTTCTATGTCAATATTGAACTTTTGTCTTGAATCTTTCAGATCTGAATATTCATACCACAATTAAGAAGAATTACATTGAAAATATGCCAAGTAGCATTCCACATCAAAAATTATGTTTTAATCATTTACCTACTCGAGGATGAGCATGAATTAAGCTTGGGGATGCTTGATACTGTTGGGGAACGTAGCATAAATTCAAAATTTTCCTACGTGTCATCAAGATCTATCTATGGAGTCATCTAGCAACGAGGGAGGAGTGGATCTACATACCCTTGTAGATCGCGCGCGGAAGCGTTCAAGAGAACGGGGTTGATGGAGTCGTACTCGTCGTGATCCAAATCACCGATGATCCTAGCGCCGAATGGACGGCACCTCCGCGTTCAACACACGTACGGAGCAGCGACGTCTCCTCCTTCTTGATCCAGCAAGGGGGAAGGAGAGGTTGATGGAGATCCAGCATCACAACGGCGTGGTGGTGGAAGTAGCGGGATTCCAATAGGGCTTCGCCAAGCGCTGCGGGAGGAGGGAGATGTGTCATGGGAGGGAGAGGGAGGCGCCAGGGCTTAGGTATGGTTGCCCTCCCTTCCCCCCACTATATATAGGGCCAAGGGAGAGGGGGAGGGCGCATCCTTGCCCCTTCCTCCAAGGAAGGGTGCGGCCAAGGGGGGGAGGAGTCCATCCTCCTGAAGGCACCTCGGAGGTGCCTTCCCCCTTTAGGACTCTCCCCTCCTCTTGTCCCTTTGGCGCATGGGCCTCTAGGGGTTGGTGCCCTTGGCCCATGTAGGCCAAGGCGCACCCCCTACAGCCCATGTGGCCCCCGGGGCAGGTAGCCCCACCCGGTGGACCCCCGGGACCCTTCCGATGGTCCCGGTACAATACCGATGACCCCGAAACTTGTCCCGATAGCCGAAATAGCACTTCCTATATATAATTCTTTACCTCCGGACCATTCCGGAACTCCTCGTGACGTCCGGGATATCATCCGGGACTCCGAACAACTTTCAGGTTACCGCATACTTATATCTCTATAACCCTAGCGTCACCGAACCTTAAGTGTGTAGACCCTACGGGTTCGAGAGACATGCAGACATAACCGAGATGACTCTCCGGTTAATAACCAACAGCGGGATCTGGATACCCATGTTGTCTCCCACATGTTCCACGATGATCTCATCGGATGAACCACGATGTCAAGGACTTAATCAATCCCGTATACAATTCCCTTTGTCTAGCGGTACGATACTTGCCCGAGATTCGATCGTCGGTATCCCGATACCTTGTTCAATCTTGTTACCGGCAAGTCTCTTTACTCGTTCCGTAACACATCATCCCGTGATCAACTCCTTGATCACATTGTGCACATTATGATGATGTCCTACCGAGTGGGCCCAGAGATACCTCTCCGTCACACGGAGTGACAAATCCCAGTCTCGATTCGTGCCAACCCAACAGACACTTTCGGAGATACCTGTAATGTACCTTTATAGCCACCCAGTTACGTTGTGACATTTGGCACACCCAAAGCACTCCTACGGTATCCGGGAGTTGCACAATCTCATGGTCTAAGGAAATGATACTTGACATTAGAAAAGCTTTAGCATACGAACTACACGATCTTTGTGCTAGGCTTAGGATTGGGTCTTGTCCATCACATCATTCTCCTAATGATGTGATCCCGTTATCAACGACATCCAATGTCCATGGTCAGGAAACCATAACCATCTATTGATCAACGAGCTAGTCAACTAGAGGCTTACTAGGGACATGGTGTTGTCTATGTATCCACACATGTATCTGAGTTTCCTATCAATACAATTCTAGCATGGATAATAAACGATTATCATGAACAAGGAAATATAATAATAACCAATTTATTATTGCCTCTAGGGCATATTTCCAACAGATACGTCTCCAACGTATCTATAATTTTTGATTGCTCCATGCTATATTATCTACTGTTGTGGACATTATTGGGCTTTATTATCCACTTTTATATTATTTTTGGGACTAACCTACTAACCGGAGGCCCAGCCCAGAATTGCTGTTTTTTTGCCTATTTTAGGGTTTCAAAGAAAAGGAATATCAAACGGAGTCCAAACAGAACGAAACCTTTCGGAACGTGATTTTCTCACCGAACATGATATAGGAGACTTGGACCCTACTTCAAGCAACCAATAGGGAGGCCATGAGGTAGGGGGCGCGCCTACCCCCCTCCCCCCCAGGCGTGCCCTCCACCCTCGTGGGCCCCCTATTGCTCCACCGACGTACTTCTTTCTCCTATATATACCTACGTACCCCCAAACGATCAGATACAGAGCCAAAACCCTAATTCCACCGCCGTAACTTTCTGTATCCACGAGATCCCATCTTGGGGCCTGTTCCGGAGATCCGCTGGAGGGGGCATCGATCGCGGAGGGCTTCTACATCAACACCATAGCCTCTCCGATGAAGTGTGAGTAGTTTACCTTAGACCTTCGGGTCCATAGTTATTAGCTAGATGGCTTCTTCTCTCTTTTTGGATCTCAATACAAAGTTCTCCCCCTCTTTTGTGGAGATCTATTCGATGTAATCTTCTTTTGCGGTGTGTTTGTTGAGATCGATGAATTGTGGGTTTATGATCAAGTTTATCTATGAACAATATTTGAATCTTCTCTGAATTCTTTTATGTATGATTGGTTATCTTTGCGAGTCTCTTCGAATTATCAGTTTGGTTTGGCCTACTAGATTGATCTTTCTTGCAATGGGAGAAGTGCTTAGCTTTGGGTTCAATCTTGCGGTGTCCTTTCCCAGTGACAGTAGGGGCAGCAAGGCACGTATTGTATTGTTGCCATCAAGGATAACAAGATGGGGTTTTCATCATATTGCATGAGTTTATCCCTCTACATCATGTCATCTTGCTTAAAGCGTTACTCTGTTTTGTTGAACTTAATACTCTAGATGCATGCTGGATAGCGGTCGATGTGTGGAGTAATAGTACTAGATGCAGGCAGGAGTCGGTCTACTTGTCTCAGACGTGATGCCTATATACATGATCATACCTATATATTCTCATAACTATGCTCAATTCTGTCAATTGCTCAACAGTAATTTGTTCACCCACCGTAAAATACCTATGCTCTTGAGAGAAGCGACTCATGAAACCTATGGCCCCCGGGTCTATCTTCATCATATTAATCTTTCAATAGTTAGTTATTTTCATTGCTTTTATTTTACTTTGCATCTTTATCATAAAAATACCAAAAATATTATCTTATCATATCTATCAGATCTCACTCTCGTAAGTGACCGTGTAGGGATTGACAACCGCTTATCACGTTGGTTGCGAGGATTTATTTGTTTTGTGTAGGTGCGAGGGACTCGCGCGTAGCCTCCTACTGGATTGATACCTGGGTTCTCAAAAACTGAGGGAAATACTTACGCTACTTTGTTGCACCACCCTTTCCTCTTCAAGGGAAAACCAACGCAAGTGCTCAAGAGGTAGCAGTTGTCACTTCTCTTGCTTCTCTTGAGCCTTCTTCTCGGCCAACTCCTTCTTTGCCTCCAATGTCTTGATCACTACTACCTCATTGGACTTGACCATGTGATCTAGCTTGTCCCGCAAGCTTGATGCCTCTGCTTCCTTCTTGATCTTGTCATTGGCCTTCTTGTTTCCATGGGGCTTGTTCTTGTTTCTTGGGCCATCATCATCATCCATCTTGGTGAGTGCACCTCTCTTCTGTGGAGATTATTTCTCAATCAACTTCCACTTCTTGCTATTTCAAAAAAAATTCCAACAATGCTCTAGTTGAAATGACTTGCCACCAGAAGCCTCCATGTCATTGTACCTTTCTTGCACAATTTTGTCCTGCAAAATTTGAACAATGTCAAATTATGAAACCACTCCAATGGCTACAAGTGATTTGCACAACTTGGGATGTGAAAACAAACTCACATAATCGGATTCAATGGTACCACTTGGAGGTGCATTGAGACTTGCTCCCAGCAAGCAGCCCAATGGCTACAAATCGGCTTGATCACGCCCCAACGACGTTGGAGTGACCGAAAGGTGTGTGACATCCTGTTGGGATACTTGAAGGAAATATGCCCTAGAGGCAATAATAAAGTTGTTATTTATATTTCCTTATATCATGATAAATGTTTATTATTCATGCTAGAATTGTATTAACCCGAAACATAATACATGTGTGAATACATAGACAAACATAGTGTCACTAGTATGCCTCTACTTGACTAGCTCGTTAATCAAAGATGGTTAAGTTTCCTAACCATAGACATGAGTTGTCATTTGATTAACGGGATCACATCATTAGGAGAATGATGTGATTGACTTGACCCATTCCGTTAGCTTAGCACTTGATCGTTTAGTTTGTTGCTATTGCTTTCTTCATGACTTATACATGTTCCTATGACTATGAGATTATGCAACTCCTGAATACCGAAGGAACACTTTGTGTGCTACCAAACGTCACAACGTAACTGGGTGATTATAAAGGTGCTCTACAGGTGTCTCTGAAGGTATTTGTTGGGTTGGCATATTTCGAGATTAGGATTAGTCACTCCGATTGTCGGAGAGGTATCTCTGGGCCCTCTCGGTAATGCACATCACTATAAGCCTTGCAAGCATTGTGACTAATGAGCTAGTTGCGAGATGATGTATTATGAAACGAGTAAAGAGACTTGCCGGTGACGAGATTGAACTAGGTATTGAGATACCGACGATCGAATCTCGGGCAAGTAACATACCGATGACAAAGGGAACAACGTATGTTGTTATGCGATATGACCGATAAAGATATTTGTAGAATATGTAGGAGCCAATATGAGCATCCAGATTCCGCTATTGGTTATTAACCGGAGACGTGTCTCGGTCATGTCTACATAGTTCTCAAACCCGTAGGGTCCGCACGCTTAAAGTTCGATGGCGGTTATATTATGAGTTTATGTGTTTTGATGTACCGAAGGTAGTTTGGAGTCCCAGATGTGATCACGGACATGACGAGGAGCCTCGAAATGGTCGAGACATGAAGATTGATATATTGGACAACTATATTCGGACACCAGAATGGTTCCGGGGGTTATCGGATATATGCCGGAGTACCGGGGGGTTACCGGAACCCCCCCCCCCCCCGGAGGTTATTGGGCCTCATGGGCCCAATTGGTGGAAGAGGAGAGGCAACCAAGGGACAGCCGCGCGCCCTCCCCCTCCCAAGTCTGAATTGGACAAAGAAGGGGGCGGCGCCCCCCCCCCCCTTCCTTTCTTCCTCTTTCTCCTCATGGGGTGCGCCAAGGGTGGCCGGCCCCCTCCCCCTGTTGGGGAACGTGGTAATTTCAAAAAAATTCCTACGCACACGCAAGATCATGGTGATGTATAGCAATGAGAGGGGAGAGTGTGATCTACGTACCCTTGTAGACCGACAGCGGAAGCGTTAGCACAACGCGGTTGATGTAGTCGTACGTCTTCACGGCCCGACCGATCAAGCACCGAAACTATGGCACCTCCGAGTTCTAGCACACGTTCAGCTCGATGACGATCCCCGGACTCCGATCCAGCAAAGTGTCGGGGAAGAGTTCCGTCAGCACGATGGCGTGGTGACAATCTTGATGTACTACCGTCGCAAGGCTTCGCCTAAGCACCGCTACAGTATTATCGAGTACTATGGTGGAAGGGGGCACCGCACACGGTTAAGAATATGATCACACGGATCAACTTGTGTGTCTAGGGGTGCCCCTTGCCCCCGTATATAAAGGATCAAAGGGGGGTGCGGCCGGCCAGGAGGAGGGCGCGCCAGGAGGAGTCCTACTCCCACCGGGAGTAGGATTCCCCCCCCCCCTTTCCTAGTTGGAATAGGATTCGAGAAGGGGCAAAGAGGAGAGAGAGAAGGAAGGGAGGCGCCGCCCCCCTCTCCTTGTCCTATTCAGACTAGGGGGGAGGGGCGCGCGGCCCAGCCCTGGCCACCTCTCCTCTCTTACACTAAAGCCCACTAAGGCCCATATACCTCCCGGGGGGTTCCGGTAACCTCCCGGTACTCCGGTAAAATCCCGATTTCACCCGAAACACTTCCGATATCCAAATATAGGCTTCCAATATATCAATTTTTATGTCTCAACCATTTCGAGACTCCTCGTCATGTCCGTGATCACATCCGGGACTCCGAACAAACTTAGGTACATCAAAATGCATAAACTCATAATATAACTGTCATCGAAACCTTAAGCGTGCGGACCCTACGGGTTCGAGAACAATGTAGACATGACCGAGACATGTCTCGGTCAATAACCAATAGTGGAACCTGGATGCTCATATTGGCTCCTACATATTCTACGAAGATCTTTTATCGGTCAGACCGCATAACAACATACGTTGTTCCCTTTGTCATCGGTATGTTACTTGCCCGAGATTCGATCGTCGGTATCTCAATACCTAGTTCAATCTCGTTACCGGCAAGTCTCTTTACTCATTCCGTAATACATCATCTCACAACTAACTCATTAGTTGCAATGCTTGCAAGGCTTATGTGATGTGCATTACTGAGAGGGCCCAGAGATACCTCTCCGACAATCGGAGTGACAAATCCTAATCTCGAAATACGCCAACCCAACATGTACCTTTGGAGACACCTGTAGAGCACCTTTATAATCACCCAGTTAAGTTGTGACGTTTGGTAGCACACAAAGTGTTCCTCTGGCAAACGGGAGTTGCGTAATCTCATAGTCATAGGAACATGTATAAGTCATGAAGAAAGCAATAGCAACATACTAAACGATCGGGTGCTAAGCTAATGGAATGGGTCATGTCAATCAGATCATTCATCTAATGATGTGATCCCATTAATCGAATAACAACTCTTTGTCCATGGTTAGGAAACATAACCATCTTTGATTAACGAGCTAGTCAAGTAGAGGCATACTAGTGACACTCTGTTTGTCTATGTATTCACACATGTATTATGTTTCCGGTTAATACAATTCTAGCATGAATAATAAACATTTATCATGATATAAGGAAATAAATAATAACTTTATTATTGCCTCTAGGACATATTTCCTTCAGTCTCCCACTTGCACTAGAGTCAATAATCTAGATTACACAGTAATGATTCTAACACCCATGGAGCCTTGGTGTTGATCATGTTTTGCTTGTGGAAGAGGCTTAGTCAACGGGTCTGCTACATTAAGATCCGTATGTATCTTGCAAATCTCTATGTCTCCCACCTGGACTAGATCCCGGATGGAATTGAAGCGTCTCTTGATGTGCTTGGTTCTCTTGTGAAATCTGGATTCCTTTGCCAAGGCAATTGCACCAGTATTGTCACAAAAGATTTTCATTGGACCCGATGCACTAGGTATGACACCTAGGTCGGATATGAACTCCTTCATCCAGACTCCTTCATTTGCTGCTTCCGAAGCAGCTATGTATTCCGCTTCACACGTAGATCCCGCCATGACGCTTTGTTTAGAACTGCACCAACTGACAGCTCCACCGTTTAATGTAAACACATATCCGGTTTGTGATTTAGAATCGTCCGGATCAGTGTCAAAGCTTGCATCAACGTAACCATTTACGATGAGCTCTTTGTCACCTCCATAAATGAGAAACATATCCTTAGTCCTTTTCAGGTATTTCAGGATGTTCTTGACCGTTGTCCAGTGATCCACCCCTGGATTACTTTGGTACCTCCCTGCTAGACTTATAGGAAGGCACACATCAGGTCAGGTACACAGCATTGCATACATGATAGAGCCTATGGCTAAAGCATAGGGAACATCTTTCATTTTCTCTCTATCTTCTGCAGTGGTCGGGCATTGAGTCTTACTCAACTTCACACCTTGTAACACAGGCAAGAACTCTTTCTTTGCTTGATCCATTTTGAACTTCTTCAAAACTTTTTCAAGGTATGTGCTTTGTGAAAGTCCAATTAAGCGTCTTGTTCTATCTCTATAGATCTTAATGCCTAATATGTAAGCAGCTTCACCGAGGTCTTTCATTGAAAAACTCTTATTCAAGTATCCCTTTATGCTATCCAGAAATTCTATATCATTTCCAATTAGTAATATGTCATCCACATATAATATCAGAAATGCTACAGAGCTCCCACTCACTTTCTTGTAAATACAGGCTTCTCCAAAAGTCTGTATAAAACCAAATGCTTTGATCACACTATCAAAGCATTTATTCCAACTCCGAGAGGCTTGCACCAGTCCATAAATGGATTGCTGGAGCTTGCACACTTTGTTAGCTCCCTTTGGATCGACAAAACCTTCTGGTTGCATCATATACAACTCTTCTTCCAGAAATCCATTCAGGAATGCAGTTTTGACATCCATCTGCCAAATTTCATAATCATAAAATGCGGCAATTGCTAACATGATTCGGACAGACTTAAGCATCGCTACGGGTGAGAAGGTCTCATCGTAGTCAATCCCTTGAACTTGCCGAAAACCTTTTGCGACAAGTCGAGCTTTGTAGACAGTAATATTACCGTCAGCGTCAGTCTTCTTCTTGAAGATCCATTTATTCTCAATTGCTTGCCGATCATTGGGCAAGTCAACCAAAGTCCATACTTTGTTCTCATACATGGATCCCATCTCAGATTTCATGGCTTCAAGCCATTTTGCGGAATCTGGGCTCACCATCGCTTCTTCATAGTTCGTAGGTTCATCATGATCTAGTAGCATGACTTCCAGAACAGGATTACCGTACCACTCTGGCGCGGATCTCATTCTGGTTGATCTACGAGGTTCAGTAGTATCTTGTTCTGAAGTTTCATGATCATTATCATTAGCTTCCTCACTAATTGGTGTAGGTGTCGCAGAAACAGGTTTCTGTGATGTACTACTTTCTAATAAGGGAGTAGGTACAGTTACCTCGTCAAGTTCTACTTTCCTCCCACTCACTTCTTTCGAGAGAAACTCCTTCTCCAGAAAGTTTCCGAATTTAGCAACAAAAGTCTTGCCTTCGGATCTGTGGTAGAAGGTGTATCCAATAGTTTCCTTTGGATATCCTATGAAGACACATTTCTCTGATTTGGGTTCGAGCTTATCAGGTTGAAGCTTTTTCACATAAGCATCGCAACCCCAAACTTTCAGAAACGATAACTTTGGTTTCTTGCCAAACCACAGTTCATAAGGTGTCGTCTCAATGGATTTTGATGGTGCCCTATTTAACGTGAATGCGGCCGTCTCTAGAGCGTATCCCCAAAACGATAGTGGTAAATCAGTAAGAGACATCATAGATCGCACCATATCTAGTAAAGTATGATTACGACGTTCGGACACACCATTACGCTATGGTGTTCCGGGTGGCGTGAGTTGCGAAACTATTCCACATTGTTTCAAATGTACACCAAACGCGTAACTCAAATATTCTCCTCCACGATCAGATCGTAGGAATTTTATTTTCTTGTTACGATGATTTTCAACTTCACTCTGAAATTCTTTGAACTTTTCAAATGTTTCAGACTTGTGTTTCATTAAGTAGATATACCCATATCTGCTTAAGTCGTCTGTGAAGGTGAGAAAATAACGATATCCGCCACGAGCCTCAATATTCATCGGACCACATACATCTGTATGTATGATTTCCAACAAATCTGTTGCTCTCTCCATAGAACCGGAGAACGGTGTTTTTGTCATCTTACCCATAAGGCATGGTTCGCAAGTACCAAGTGATTCATAATCAAGTGGTTCCAAAAGCCCATCAGTATGGAGTTTCTTCATGCGCTTTATACCGATATGACCCAAACGGCAGTGCCACAAATAAGTTGCACTATCATTATCAACTCTGCATCTTTTGGCTTCAACACTATGAATATGTGTGTCACTACTATCGAGATTTAATAAGAATAGACCACTCCTTAAGGGTGCATGACCATAAAAGATATTACTCATGTAAATAGAACAACCATTATTCTCTGATTTAAATGAATAACCGTCTCGCATCAAACAAGATCCAGATATAATGTTCATGCTTAATGCTGGCACCAAATAACAATTATTTAGGTCTAATACTAATCCCGAAGGTAGATGTAGAGGTAGCATGCCGACTGCGATCACATCGACTTTGGAACCGTTTCCCACGTGCATTGTCACCTCGTCCTTAGCCAATCTTCGCTTAATCCGTAGTCCCTGTTTCAAGTTGCAAATATTAGCAACAGAACCATTATCAAATACCCAGGTGCTACTGCGAGCATTAGTAAGGTACACATCAATAACATGTATATCACATATACCTTTGTTCACCTTGCCATCCTTCTTATCCGCCAAATACTTGGGGCAGTTCCGCTTCCAGTGACCAGTCTGCTTGCAGTAGAAGCACTCAGTTTCAGGCTTAGGTCCAGGTTTGGGTTTCTTCTCTTGAGTAGCAACTTGCTTGCTGTTCTTTTTGAAGTTCCCCTTCTTCTTCCCTTTGCCCTTTTTCTTGAAACTAGTGGTCTTGTTGACCATCAACACTTGATGCTCCTTCTTGATTTCTACCTCCGCAGCTTTCAGCATTGCGAAGAGCTTGGGAATAGTCTTATTCATCCCTTGCATATTATAGTTCATCGTGAAGCTCTTGTAGCTTGGTGGCAGTGATTGGAGAATTCTGTCAATGACGCAATCATCTGGAAGATTAACTCCCAATTGAATCAAGTGATTATTATACCCAGACATTTTGAGTATATGCTCACTGACAGAACTGTTCTCCTCCATCTTGCAGCTGTAGAATTTATTGGAGACTTCATATCTCTCAATCCGGGCATTTGCTTGAAATATTAACTTCAACTCCTGGAACATCTCATATGCTCCATGACGTTCAAAACGTTGTTGAAGTCCCGGTTCTAAGCCATAAAGCATGGCACACTTTACTATCGAGTAGTCATCAGCTTTGCTCTGCCAGACGTTCATAACATCTCGTGTTGCTCCAGCAGCAGGCCTGGCACCCAGCGGTGCTTCCAGGATATAATTCTTCTGTGCAGCAATGAGGATAATCCTCAAGTTACGGACCCAGTCCATGTAATTGCTACCATCATCTTTCAACTTTGCTTTCTCAAGGAATGCATTAAATTCAACGGAACAACAGCACGGGCCATCTATCTACAATCAAACATACATAAGCAAGATACTATCAGGTACTAAGTTCATGATAAATTTAGGTTCAATTAATCATATTACTTAAAGAACTCCCACTTAGATAGACATCCCTCTAATCCTCTAAGTGATTACGTGATCCAAATCAACTAAACCATGTCCGATCATCACGTGAGGTGGAGTAGTTTCATTGGTGAACATCACTATGTTGATCATATCTACTATATGATTCACGCTCGACCTTTCGGTCTCCGTGTTCCGAGGCCATATCTGTATATGCTTGGCTCGTCAAGTATAACCTGAGTATTCTGCGTGTGCAACTGTTTTGCACCCGTTGTATTTGAACGTAGAGCCTATGACACCCGATCATCACGTGGTGTCTCAGCACGAAGAACTTTCGCAACGGTGCATACTCAGGGAGAACACTTCTTGATAATTAGTGAGAGATCATCTTATAATGCTACCGTCAATCAAAGCAAGATAAGATGCATAAACGATAAACATCACATGTAATCAATATAAGTGATATGATATGGCCATCATCATCTTGTGCTTGTGATCTCCATCTTTGAAGCACCGTCGTGATCACCATCATCACCGGCGTGACACCTTGATCTCCATCGTAGCATCGTTGTTGTCTCGCCAATCTTATGCTTCCACGACTATCGCTACCGCTTAGTGATAAAGTAAAGCATTACAGAGCGATTGCATTGCATACAATAAAGCGACAACCATATGGCTCCTGCCAGTTGCCGATAATTCGGTTACAAAACATGATCATCTCATACAATAAAATTTAGCATCATGTCTTGACCATATCACATCACAACATGCCCTGCAAAAACAAGTTAGACGTCCTCTACTTTATTGTTGCAAGTTTTACGTGGCTGCTACGGGCTTAAGCAAGAACCAATCTTACCTACGCATCAAAACCACAACGATAGTTTGTCAAGTTGGTGATGTTTTAACCTTCGCAAGGACCGGGAGTAGCCACACTTGGTTCAACTAAAGTTGGAGAAACTGTCACCCGCTAGCCACCTTTGTGCAAAGCACGTCGGGAGAACCGGTCTCGCGTAAGCGTACGCGTAATGTCGGTCCGGGCCGCTTCGTCCAACAATACTGCCGAACCAAAGTATGACATGCTGGTAAGCAGTATGACTTATATCGCCCACAACTCACTTGTGTTCTACTCGTGCATATAACATCAACACATAAAACCTAGGCTCGGATGCCACTGTTGGGGAACGTGGTAATTTCAAAAAAATTCCTACGCACACGCAAGATCATGGTGATGTATAGCAACGAGAGGGGAGAGTGTGACCTACGTACCCTTGTAGACCGACAGCGGAAGCATTAGCACAACGCGGTTGATGTAGTCGTACGTCTTCACGGCCCGACCGATCAAGCACCGAAACTACGGCACCTCCGAGTTCTAGCACACGTTCAGCTCAATGACGATCCCCGGACTCCGATCCAGCAAAGTGTCGGGGAAGAGTTCCGTCAGCACGACGGCGTGGTGACGATCTTGATGTACTACCGTCGCAGGGCTTCGCCTAAGCACCGCTACAATATTATCGAGTACTATGGTGGAAGGGGGCACCGCACACGGTTAAGAATATGATCACACGGATCAACTTGTGTGTCTAGGGGTGCCCCTTGCCCCCGTATATAAAGGATCAAAGGGGGTGCGGCCGGCCAGGAGGAGGGCGCGCCAGGAGGAGTCCTACTCCCACCGGGAGTAGGATCCCCCCCCCCTTCCTAGTTGGAATAGGATTCGGGAAGGGGGAAAGAGGAGAGAGAGAAGGAAGGGGGGCGCCGCCCCCTCTCCTTGTCCTATTCGGACTAGGGGGGAGGGGCGCGCGGCCCAGCCCTGGCCACCTCTCCTCTCTTCCACTAAAGCCCACTAAGGCCCATATACCTCCCGGGGGGTTCTGGTAACCTCCCGGTACTCCGGTAAAATCCCGATTTCACCCGGAACACTTCCGATATCCAAATATAGGCTTCCAATATATCAATCTTTATGTCTCGACCATTTCGAGACTCCTCGTCATGTCCGTGATCACATCCGGGACTCCGAACAAACTTCGGTACATCAAAATGCATAAACTCATAATATAACTGTCATCGAAACCTTAAGCGTGCGGACCCTACGGGTTCAAGAACAATGTAGACATGACCGAGACATGTCTCCGGTCAATAACCAATAGCGGAACCTGGATGCTCATATTGGCTCCTACATATTCTACGAAGATCTTTTATCGGTCAGACCGCATAACAACATACGTTGTTCCCTTTGTCATCGTATGTTACTTGCCCGAGATTCGATCGTCGGTATCTCAATAGCTAGTTCAATCTCGTTACCGGCAAGTCTCTTTACTCGTTCCGTAATACATCATCTCACAACTAACTCATTAGTTGCAATGCTTGCAAGGCTTATGTTATGTGCATTACTGAGAGGGCCCAGCGATACCTCTCCGACAATCGGAGTGACAAATCCTAATCTCGAAATACGCCAACCCAACATGTACCTTTGCAGACACCTGTAGAGCACCTTTATAATCACTCAGTTACGTTGTGACGTTTGGTAGCACACAAAGTGTTCCTCTGGCAAACGGGAGTTGCATAATCTCATAGTCATAGGAACATGTATAAGTCATGAAGAAAGCAATAGCAACATACTAAACGATCGGGTGCTAAGCTAATGGAATGGGTCATGTCAATCAGATCATTCATCTAATGATGTGATCCCGTTAATCAAATAACAACTCTTTGTCCATGGTTAGGAAACATAACCATCTTTGATTAACGAGCTAGTCAAGTAGAGGCATACTAGTGACACTCTGTTTGTCTATGTATTCACACATGTATTATGTTTCCGGTTAATACAATTCTAGCATGAATAATAAACATTTATCATGATATAAGGAAATAAATAATAACTTTATTATTGCCTCTAGGGCATATTTCCTTCACCCCCTCCTCCACTCCTTTATATACGGGGAGGGAGGCACCCCCTAGAGACACAACAATTGATCCCTTGGATCTCTTAGCCGTGTGCAGTGCCCCCCTCCACCATAATCCACCTCGATCATATCGTAGCGGTGCTTAGGCGAAGCCCTGCGTCAGTAGAATAGCATCATCGTCACCACGCCATTGTGCTGACGGAACTCTCCCTCAAAGCTCGGCTGGATCGGAGTTCGAGGGACGTCATCGAGTTGAACATGTGCAGAACTCGGAGGTGTCGTATGTTCGGTACTTGATCGGTTGGATCGTGAAGACGTACGACTATATCAACCACGTTGTGCTAACGCTTCCGCATTCGGTCTGCGAGGGTACATAGACACAATCTCCCCTCTCGTTGATATGCATCACCATGATCTTGCGTGTGCGTAGGAATTTTTTTGAAATTACTACGTTCCCCAACAGTGGCATCCGAGCCTGGTTTTATGCGTTGATGTTATATGCACGAGTAGAACACAAGTGAGTTGTGGGCGATACAAGTCATACTGCTTACCAGCATGTCATACTTTGGTTCGGCGGTATTGTTGGATGAAGCGGTCCGGACCAACATTACGTGTACGCTTACGCGAGACTGGTTCTACCGACGTGCTTTGCACACAGGTGGCTGGCAGGTGTCAGTTTCTCCAACTTTAGTTGAACCGAGTATGGCTACGTCCGGTCCTTGAGAAGGTTAAAACATCACTAACTTGACGAACTATCGTTGTGGTTTTGATAAGTAGGTAAGAACGGTTCTTGCTCATCCCATAGCAGCCACGTAAAACTTGCAACAACAAAAGTAGAGGACATCTAACTTGTTTTTGCAGGGCATGCTATGATGTGATATAGTCCAGACGTGATGAGATATAAGTTGTTGTATGAGATGATCATGTTTTGTTGAAGTTATCGGCAATTGGCAGAAGCCTTATGGTTGTCTCTTTATTGCATAAGATGCAAGTGCCAAATAATTGCTTTACTTTATCGCTATGCGATAGCAATAGTTGCAAGAGCAATAGTTGGCGAGACGACCATGTGACGACACATTGATATAGATCAAGATGATGGAGATCATGGTGGCATGCTGGTGACGATGGAGATCATGATGATGCTTTGGAGATAGAGATCAAAGGCACAAGATGATGATGGCCATATCATGTCACATATTTTGATTGCATGTGATGTTTATCTTTTATACATCTTACTTTGCTTAGTTATGACGGTAGCATTATAAGATGATCTCTCACTAAATTTCAAGATAAAAGTGTTCTCCCTGGGTATGCACCGTTGCCAAAGTTCGTCGTGCCCAGACACCACGTGATGATCGGGTGTGATAAGCTCTACGTCCGTCTACAACAGGTGCAAGCCAGTTTTGCACACGCAGAAATACTCGGGTTAAACTTGACGAGCCTAGCATATGCAGACATGGCCTCGGAACACTAGAGACCGAAAGGTCGAGCGTGAATCATATAGTAGATATGATCAACATAATGATGTTCACCATTGAAAACTACTCCATTTCACGTGATGATCGGTTATGGTTTAGTTGATATGGATCATGTGATCACTTAGATGATTAGAGGGATGTCTATCAAAGTGGGAGTTCTTAAGTAATATGATTAATTGAACTTTAATTTATCTTGAACTTAGTCCTGATAGTATTTGCATATCTATGTTGTAGATCAATAGCTCGCGTTATTGCTTCCCTATGTTTTATATGTGTTCCTAGAGAAAACTAAGTTGAAAGATGATAGTAGCAATGATGCGGACTGGGTCCGTGATCTGAGGTTTATCCTCATTCTTGCACAGAAGAATTATGTCCTTGATGCACCGCTAGATGACTGACCTATTACAGGAGCAGATGCAGACGTTATGAATGTTTGGCTAGCTCAATATGATGACTACTTGATAGTTTAGTGCAACATGCTTAACAACTTAGAATCGGGATTTCAAAGACGTTTTGAACGTCATGGACCATATGAGATGTTCCAGGAGTTGAAGTTAATATTTCAAGCAAATACCCGAGTTGAGAGATATGAAGTCTCCAACAAGTTCTATAGCTAAAAGATGGAGGAGAATAGCTCAAGCAGTGAGCATGTGCTCAGATTGTCTGGGTACTGCAATCGCTTGAATCAAGTGGGAGTTAATCTTCTAGATAAAATAGTGATTGAAAGAATTCTCTAGTCACCATCACCAAGTTAGTAGAACTTCGTGATGAACTATGGTATGCAAGGGATGACGTAAATGATTCCCGAGCTTTTCATGATGATGAAATCGATGAAGGTAGAAATCAAGAAAGAGCATCAAGTGTTGATGATTAACAAGACCACTAGTTTCAAGAAAAGGGCAAAGGGAAAGAAAGGGAACTTCAAGAAGAACGGCAAGCAAGTTGCTGCTCAAGTGAAGAAGCCCAAGTCTGGACCTAAGCCTGAGACTAAGTGCTTCTACTGCAAAGGGACTGGTCACTGGAAGCGGAAATGCCCTGAATATTTAGTGGATAAGAAGGATGGCAAAGTGAACAAGGGTATATTTGATATACAGGTTATTGATGTGTACCTTACTAGTATTTATAGTAGCCCCTAGGTATTTGATACTTGTTCGGTTGCTAAAAAAATAGTAACTCCAAACAGGAGTTACAGAATAAATAGAGACTAGTTAAGGGTGAAGTGACGATGCATGTTGGAAGTGGTTCCAAGATTCATATGATCATCATCATACACTCCCTATACTTTCGGGATTAGTGTTAAACCTAAATAAATGTTATTTGGCATTTGCGTTGAGCATGAATATGATTTGATCATGTTTATTGCAATATGGTTATTCATTTAAAATCAGAGAATAATTGTTGTTCTGTTTACATGAATAAAACCTTCTATGGTTATACACCCAATGAAATTGGTTTGTTGGATCTCGATCGTAGTGATACACATATTCATAATATTGAAGCCAAAAGATCCAAAGTTAATAATGATAGTGCAACTTATTTGTGGCACTGCCGTTTGGGTCATATTGGTATAAAGCGCATGAAAAAAACTCCATGCTGATGGGCTTTTGGAATCACTTGATTATGAATCAGTTGATGCTTGCGAACCATGCCTCATGGGCAAGATGACTAAGACTCCGTTCTCCGGAACAATGGAGCAAGCAACAAACTTGTTGGAAATAATACATACTGATGTATGCAGTCCAATGAGTGTTGAGGCTCGCGACGGGTATCGTTATTTTCTGACCTTCACAGATGATTTGAGCGGATATGGGTATATCTACTTGATGAAACATAAGTCTGAAACATTTGAAAAGTTCAAAAAAAATCAGAGTGAAGAGGAAAATCATCGTAACAAGAAAATAAAGTTTCTACGATCTGATCGCAGAGGCGAATATTTGAGTTACGAGTTTGACCTTCAATTAAAACAATGTGGAATAGTTTCACAAACTCATGCCACCTAGAACACCACAACGAAATGGTGTGTCCAAACGTCATAACCGTACTTTATTTGATATAGTGCAATCTATGATGTCTCTTACCGATTTACCACTATCGTTTTGGCGTTATGCATTAGAGACAGCTGCATTCACATTAAAAAGGGCACCATCTAAATCCGTTGAGACGACATCGTATGAACTGTGGTTTAGCAAGAAACCTAAGTTGTCATTTCTTAAAGTTTGGGGTTGTGATGCTTATGTGAAAAAGTTTCATCTTGATAAGCTCAAACCCAAGTCGGAGAAGTGCGTCTTCATAGGATACCCAAAAGTAACTGTTGGGTACACCTTCTATCACAGATACGAAGGCAAGATATTTGTTGCTGAGAATGGATCCTTTCTAGAGAAGGAGTTTCAATCGAAAGAAGTGAGTGGGAGGAAAGTAGAACTTGATGAGGTAACTCTACCTGCTCCTTTATTGGAAAGTAGTTCATCATAGAAATCTATTTCTGTGACTCCTACACCAATTAGTGAGGAAGCTAATGATGATGATCATGTAACTTCAGATCAAGTCACTACCAAACCTCGTAGGTCAATCAGAGCAAGATCCGCACCAGAGTGGTACGGTAATCATGTTCTGGAGGTCATGTTACTTGACCATGACGAACCTACGAACTATGAGGAAGCGATGATGAGCCCGGATTCCGCGAAATGGCTTGAGGCCATGAAATCTGAGATGGGATCCATGTATGAGAACAAAGTGTGGACTTTGGTTGACTTGCCCGTTGATCGGAAAGCCATAGAAAATAAATGGATCTTCAAGAGGAAGACGGACGCTGATAGTAGTGTTACTATCTACAAAGCTAGACTTGTCGAAAAAAGGTTTTGACAAAGTTCAAGGTGTTGACTACGATGAGATTTTCTCACTCATAGCGATGCTTAAGTCTGTCCAAATCATGTTAGCAAATTGCCACATTTGTGAAATCTGGCAAATGGATGTCAAAACTACATTCCTTAATGGATTTCTTAAAGAAGAGTTGTATATGATGCAACCAGAAGGTTTTGTCGATCCTAAAGGTGCTAACAAAATGTGCAAGCTCCAGCGATCCATCTATGGACTGGTGCAAGCATCTCAGAGTTGGAATATACGCTTTGATGAGTTGATCAAAGCATATAGTTTTATACAGACTTGTGGTGAAGCCTGTATTTACAAGAAAGTGAATGGGAGCACTACAACATTTCTGATAAATATATGTGAATGACATATTGTTGATCGAAAGTAATGTAGAATTTTCTGGAAAGCATAAAGGAGTATTTGAAAGGATTTTTTCAAATAAAGACCTTGGTGAAGCTACTTACATATTGAGCATCAAGATATATAGAGATAGATCAAGACGCTTGATAAGTTTTTTCAATGAGTACATACCTTGACAAGATTTTGAAGTAGTTCAAAATGGAACAGTCAAAAAAAGAGTTCTTACCTGTGTTAAGGTGTGAAATTGAGTAAGACTCAAAGCCCGACCATGGCAGAAGATAGAAAGAGAATGAAAGTCATTCCCTATGCCTCAGCCATAGTTTCTATAAAGTATGCCATGCTGTGTACCAGATCTATTGTATACCCTACACTATGTTTAGCAAGGGAGTACAATGGTGATCTAGGAGTAGATCACTAGACAGCGGTCAAAATTATCCTTAGTGGAATAAGTATATGTTTCTCGATTATGAAGGTGACAAAAGGTTCGTCGTAAAGGGTTACGTCGATGCAAGTTTTGACACTGATCCAGAGTCTCAATCTGGATACATATTGATAGTGGGACCAATTAGCTAAAGTAGCTCCGTGCAGAGCATTGTTGACATAGAAATTTGCAAAATACATATGGATCTGAATGTGGCAGACCCGTAGACTAAACTTCTCTCACAAGCAAAACATGATCACACCTTAGTACTCTTTGGGTGTTAATCACATAGCGATGTGAACTAGATTATTGACTCTAGTAAACCCTTAGGGTGTTAGTCACATGAAGATGTGAACTAATCACATAAAGATGTGAACTATTGGTGTTAAATCACATGACGATGTGAGCTAGATTATTGACTCTAGTGCAAGTGGGAGACTGAAGGAAATATGCCCTAGAGGCAATAATAAAGTTGTTATTTATATTTCCTTATATCATGATAAATGTTTATTATTCATGCTAGAATTGTATTAACCGGAAACATAATACATGTGTGAATACATAGACAAACATAGTGTCACTAGTATGCCTCTACTTGACTAGCTCGTTAATGAAAGATGGTTAAGTTTCCTAACCATAAACATGAGTTGTCATTTGATTAACGGGATCACATCATTAGGAGAATGATGTGATTGACTTGACCCATTCCGTTAGCTTAGCACTTGATCCTTTAGTTTGTTGCTATTGCTTTCTTCATGACTTATACATGTTCCTATGACTATGAGATTATGCAACTCCCGATTACCGGAGGAACACTTCGTGTGCTACCAAACGTCACAACGTAACTGGGTGATTATAAAGGTGCTCTACAGGCGTCTCCGAAGGTACTTGTTGGGTTGGCATATTTCGAGATTAGGATTTGTCACTCCGGTTGTCAGAGAGGTATCTTTGGGCCCTCTCAGTAATGCACATCACTATAAGCCTTGCAAGCATTGTGACTAATGAGTTAGTTGCGAGATGATGTATTACGAAACGAGTAAAGAGACTTGCCGGTAACGAGATTGAACTAGGTATTGAGATACCGACGATCGAATCTCGGGCAAGTAACATACCGATGACAAAGGGAACAACGTATGTTGTTATGCGGTTTGACCGATAAAGATCTTCGTAGAATATGTAGGAGTCAATATGAGCATCCAAGTTCCGCTATTGGTTATTGACCAGAGACGTGTCTCGGTCATGTCTAAATAGTTCTCGAACCCGTAGGGTCCGCACGCTTAAAGTTCGATGGCGGTTATATTATGAGTTTATGTGTTTTGATGTACCGAAGGTAGTTCGGAGTCCCGGATGTGATCATGGACATGACGAGGAGTCTTGAAATGGTCGATACATGAAGATTGATATATTGGACGACTATATTCGAACACCGGAATGGTTCCGGGGGTTATCGGATATATACCGGAGTACCGGGGGGTTACCGGACCCCCCCCCCCCGGAGGTTATTGGGCCTCATGGGCCCAATTGGTGGAAGAGGAGAGGCAGCCAAGGGGCATCCGCGCGCCCCTCCCCTCCCAAGTCCGAATTGGACAAGGAAGGGGGCGGCGCCCCCCCCCCCTTCCTTTCTTCCTCTTTCTCCTTCCCTCTCCTCTCCTACTCCAACATGGAAGGGGGGAGTCCTACTCCCGGTAGGAGTAGGACTCCTCATGGGGCGCGCCAAGGGTGGCCGACCCCCTCCCCCTCCTCCACTCCTTTATATATGGGGAGGGAGGCACCCCCTAGAGACACAACAATTGATCCCTTGGATCTCTTAGCCGTGTGCGGTGCCCCCTCCACCATAATCCACCTCGGTCATATCATAGTGGTGCTTAGGCGAAGCCCTGCGTCGGTAGAATATCATCATCGTCACCACGTCGTCGTGCTGACGGAACTCTCCCCCTCAAAGCTCGGCTGGATCGGGGTTCGGGGGACGTCATCGAGTTGAACGTGTGCAGAACTCGGAGGTGTCGTACGTTCGGTACTTGATCAGTCGGATCGTGAAGACGTACGACTACATCAATCGCGTTGTGCTAACGCTTTCGCATTCGGTCTGCGAGGGTACGTAGACACACTCTCCCCTCTCGTTGCTATGCATCACCATGATCTTGCGTGTGTGTAGGAAATTTTTTGAAATTACTACGTTCCCCAACAATACTTTGCCATCATGCGGAAGAACTGATCCTCTATCCTTTGCCAATACCGCTTGGCAGTTTGGTCAGTGTCAGTGCACGCATCAAGAGACACCGATTCCCATGCCTTGATCAAGATTTGATCTTCCAACTGCGTGTACTTCTTTGATCTTGCACACACTTTTGCTTGCGCTTGGTCGAAGACCCCCTCCTCAACCTCCTCCACCTCATCATCTTCCTCCCCATGACTGTGCACGCCACCATCCATCTCATTGTAACCGTAATCATAGATCGGGACTTCATCGATGTCGACGATGTTGTCCTCCAACAAGTGCACAAACTTGGCAGTCGCATCATGCAAACCCGCGCTACAATTTCGCTCTGTCACGAACAAGAGCAATGGTGAAAAGTGAAACAACTAGAAGAAATCGAAGTATCATACCTTGCGCTCATTTCGCCGAACACCTCGGGGGCGGGGGCGGCAGTGTCGTCGGTAGGCATCCTCAGGGTAGCTTTTGTCGGGGCAATCGGAGGAGGTGTTGGCGGGGTAGCTCTTGCGGTGGGCTTCTTGTGTTTCACACCTGAAACCTTCGCTTTCTTCGCCAGCGCGGGCCGGACCGGATTCGCAGCTGTGGCGGCGGGCGCGCGTGCCTTCCTGGTGGGGGCTGCGGGAGCGCCGCCTGGACGACGACGTTGCCTTCCGCTTGCGGGTGGCGCAATGGAGCCCTTGAACGGCGACGGGCGCGACATGGCCGGTGACAAGATCTGCCGGAGGGGTTGGCGCATGGATGACGTCCACGATGACAGGCGACGGCTGGGAGGCTTCTATAGCGGCGATGCAAAGCCGGGGAAGGTGGTCTGGAGCGGGCGGTGGGAGGTGGATGGCGGCGGAGGGAAGGGAAAGCGGGAACTGCCGTGCGAAAGTGTCCCTCCCGCCAATTCTCGCTACCGATAGGGATCAAGCTCGGGTCGGCCTCCCACCCCATGTATCTAAAGGTTGAGGGTGAAAGATTTGCCGCGCCCCGCAAATTTTTACAGGCCATGGTCCGATACAATGTCTGTTCAGGCCACTTTTTTCAGGCAAAACCGTAAACTGGCGGTTAATTTACAGTTTGGCGCGGTATAAGGGGTCTGCTAGAGACGGTCTAAGGAGCTTATAGTGAATTTAAGGATACAAGATCATACTGTGAAGCTCTTTTTTTCCTTAAGGGGGTCGTACTGTGAAGTTGTGACCTCTGAAACGACGATGGGCCCTGTAGCCCAAGGCCCGTGTGGCTGCTGACCTTGGACTTTAATTTCGGAATGGCATCATAGACCAGGACTGGTAAAATTTGGTTAACAGTTTGTAGGTGGAGAGCGCAAGACGATGGAGACCACTCGGTGCTTCACCGCAAACACCACAAAAACATGACTATTGCAACGGCTACTAACACTATACTATATAGCACAAATGCCGTTTCAAAGAATTAATATCTGCACATTTCTCAATTGTAACAATATCCTGTAGGTACACACAGCAATGGCATCATCTCTACTACAATCTTCTCCAACCTCTACCAAAACGATCACATAACTAGCGGAACAAAATTTCAAGAAGGAAAAAAGAATAGGTGGGAGGAAAAATAAACATTATAAACTGTCACGACCTTAGCTGCCTCCTTTCTTCACCGTGATGTTCCATTCGCTAAACCGTCCGCTGCATTATTCTCCGATAATGGATCAGCCCAATCCCAGAGGAAGAGACCTCACCAAGCTACCCTTGATAGTTATACTCCTATCCAAAAGAATGACCAACCAATATGATACAGATGAAAAGAATCGTGTACCCATATGATACAGATCAAAGTATCGAGGTATCTGCAACACGGTTGATGCAGGGGCGTGTCAGAGATATATGTATGTGTTCACTGATGATTGCTTTCCTCCTTCAGCAACAGCAATCCACCTCTCCAGTAAGCAAATGAATGGCGGGGCTATGCCCCCTCAGTTCAGTGTGTCTACACCATTTCTCCAAGTCCTTATCTGTCATATAGGGGCTCCAAAATATGGCAGTTTCTAATGAAGTCGTTGGAGTAATTTACGTGCTTCGTCCAAAAAGGTTGCAAGTTTTTAAAAGCAATGTCTAGCCATGGTTTGCACTGACCATTGTAGTGGACCACCGCAGCCTTCTTAACACTTTCTATGTCCGTGCTTTCTTGGTATCCTAAGCCAAGCATGTGCCAAGATGGGTCGATACCATGGACATGACCCCTGAATGCTATAAGCGCAGGTGGTAAAGTACCGAATTTCCAGAGAGTAAGACCGGCTCTTAGATTCTGCAAAAAAAAATGGAACAATTATGAAGATGAACAACAGTGCCAACAACTATAGCATGTATTAGCATCACAAAGTTTAAGCTTGAAACAAAAGTTGTGAGTAACTATTCTTTATACCCAAGTGGCATTTGATATAGGTAAGTGTTTCACTCTATGTATGGAGGAGTGAAGACAACACAGGATTGCAGATAGGGAAATAAAATCTTCATTATTTCTTTAACAGTTATACAGCAGATGTTAAAATCAAGTGCTTCATACAGAATTTGGAACACTAGACAGCACAAATGTGACATCAAACATGACTGAAGCCTGAACATTTTCAAGTTGGAAATGACATAACTAAACTATGCAGCACAAATTATAGATGTGTGGTTCTTCAAAGCATCAACTTATTCATATATAAGATTGTACCTTCACTTGACTGATTAAACTTAGGAGATTTTCGCAAGGTTAAAATGTGTTACCTCCTTCAACCAGAAATGGTATGTATCCCTAATGTTTGTCTTCCTCCAAGCTTCCAGATTAAAGACATTCATCCCATATGCCCATGCACATTCATCTGGGTCAAGACTTCGATCTATAACAGGGTGAGAGAAGTTGAAATATGTCCTGAAGCGCTTAGACATCACCCAATTATCTTCACCTCTGCATGTCTCCACAGCACCATTCACCTTTCCTTCAAGATCAATCTCCCAAAGAGGAGATAAATCACGCTGAACAACAATGTCATCATCAAGGAAGACCACCTTGTTGAGGCTTGGAAAGAGCTGGTTTAATGAGGACAGCATTAGTTTTAGGAATTGTGAGAATCACAACATACCATCAGCCATGACCTTACAAGCAAAAACAGTATCGACACAAGTAAAGAATATAGCAGAATTGGACAAAAAGATAACAGCATCTAGAAGAGGAGAGGGTGGCACATTTTAGCAGCAAGCAGAATGAATGTGGCAATCGTGCAGGAAGAACACAAATGTAACTTTTCATCTTAGTAGCATATAGAAAGAAAATCAAACATGGATATTAACAGTGAGATGGGTGGTTGGATATCTATCTTGGCAGGTTTCAGCATTCATCAACTTGGCATATGTGGATAGACCATATCTTTACTTACTTAGTTAGTTAGTTGCCATAAATGTCATATTAAGCAATTTTCCATGCTTGAACACATTTTAATGCTATTTTGGCAAACCCCTGATGCCACAAAAAAGGGAACCTGATTAGAAGGAAATTTAATTCACATTGGCTGCATAACCTAATATATCAGATCGGAGCATATTTATTACATATGATTTTATTTGAGTTTGCCCCAACTATCGATTTAGTGATACATTTTCACATCATTGTTCTATTGTGCAAGAATGCTAGCAGGCAACAAAGTGAACTCAGTAAGAAAGAAGGTGCCTCTAAGGTACTCCCTCCGTTCCAAAATAGATGACTCAAATTTCTACTAACTTTAGTACAAAGGTAGTACAAAGTTGGGTCATCTATTTTGAAACAGAGGGAGTAACCACTAATAATAAGTTGTTGAAATGTGCCATGGCATGACATTAATCTTGTCATGATCATGGAATATACTAGTTGTAAACATACTACTTGAAAGCTATACACTTGCAGTCTTGCACGACAATCCGAAACATTTGACACAAAGAACAGCCACTTGTAATAGATAGAAAGCCAAGGAAGAGAACATTTCTGATCAAAAGGCACCTCAGGCAAATAGATGCGCAGATGGTTAAGCAGGGATATGTATTTGGGGCTTCGGGCCTGCAGCTTGGAAGCAAGCACCCTTGGGTTGTCACTTGCACTGGAAACTGTTCCATGATCTCCATGATAATGATTTCTGACTCCACGGTGGTTTTCTATAGCCTCTAGTACTGGGACATTCTCTCTGGTCAACCAGTCAAACTGATGAACACCTTTCACTTCAACTATTGCAGGTGATACAGAATTAAGGGCAAACCATGAATGCATCCCTGGATATGTTTTTTTATCAGTGATAACATGGAAGACTACTTTATCAGGTACCGAGGAAGACCGTACAGTTGAGCTGACAACGACTGAAGCAGCAAGGATGTTATCACTAGCAAGAATATAATGCTGGAAGGAATTATCAGAAAGCAACGGTAACAGTTCAGGTGGTGGCAACTGTTTCCTTGCATGAGCATTTGAGGAGTATTCATCAGTAAGGCGCAGAGACAGGCAATGAATGCCTTTGGGAATAGCAGTTGAAGCATAATGTTTATACAGCTGTTCTGCGAGCCTTGACCTCTTTACCTCCTTATCCATGTTTTTCATCTGCAAAGAAGCGCATGACTAATTAAACATAGTTTGGAAACAAAATGCAAAGCTTTATAGCATATAGCAAACCAGGAATAATAGCCATGAACTAAGATAAATTGTGCCAGCAAGGACAAGTGCGGAATTCTACAAACCAGTATATAACAAATCAAGCTATTAACATAAAATTGCAAATGACCAGAACTGCAGAAACGCGTGCTCCAAAAATGGCAAGGTAAAAGGTAATTAGTTGCAAGTCATGGTAAATTACATGAATCAGCTGCAAAACACCCCTAGTGAAATGTGAGTTAGATAAACTTTTTCAAAAGATTACAAACAACAAAGAGCATATCATGCCTGCAATTTTTTTAGAAACGATTTCTTGGTAAGTTGTGTAGATCACAGCATATGGTAATAGAGACTCCGTGTTCTCACACAAGGGCAGAATTATTACATGAAAAAATGCAGTTCAACCTACTAATTCTATGGCTATGTCCCAGATCACAGAAAGATATAAAAAACTTTGCACAATCCAGAGTGACTGTTTCTTCCACTTAACAATATTTTGAGTTTCTTAGATTTTGCAACAGAAACGCATAGTACAAACCATATTGAAGACTACCCGTATCACAAAACAAATTTAGTTTGAGAAGTTAGCTGCTGAGGCACGCGCCAAGTAGCAATACATGATTGTTTGGATCCAGTCTTCTGAAGGATTTAGAGAATGCAGTGCTTTCTCAAAAATACTTTAGTATCAGAAGTTTGAGAGGTTTGGGTACAGCAGGCATTCCTATCTCAAATCCGTCATGTTAAAAGAAACAATAACAGCCTCTCTTTTTATATAGTTAAAAAAGGTGGTGCCTTAATTCCTAGGTGATACTTTCCCTTCCTAAGGGCCTGTTCTGAACTCCTCCCGCTCCACGCTTCTCCAACTCCAGACGAGGAGCCGGACAGAACGACTGAGCTCCGTGGAGTTCGCTTCTTGAAGCGTTGCCAGCCTGCAGTGTAAAATGATGAAGCTGCTAAAGCCCAGCTTCACCAAAAGGAGAAGTGAGAAGTTCGTGATAATTACGAAGCGATGCCACCGCGAAGTTGTAGAAAACGGTTCGTGAATATCCCCCGACGCCCCGCCTCGCTTCCATTCTCTGCGAGCCTACGTGGGCAACCCTCCTCCACAGAACGATGTAGCATGGGACCATATGGGCTGTCTCGAGCCGGCCCAAATTGGCGCTCAACAGGCCAGTTGCCTCCCATCTGGGCCGAATCGCTGGGAGAAGCTACTAGCGCTGCCGAACGGATGGAATCGCCAGGTGAAGTTCAAAGCTAGCTCCAGAAGCTAATTTTGTGGAGTTTGGGAAGCTTGGAGAGGTTCAGAACAGGCCCTAGGTTGTCCAACACAATTACGCAATGTAGAACATGGATCTGTAAAATTGCGTGCGAGCTAATTTTTGCAACACACATGCCAAAATTTCAAGTTTTACATATCTAAATCATATAGCATGCAATTCTGCAAACAATTGAAGGGTATACCCAAAGATTAAATAAAATATAGCTCTAGAAATATAGAAATATGAGCTGGTTAAACAACAAAGCAACTTCTTAAAATAAAAACATGTGGTATTTTATACACAGTACATCAAAATTGTGGTTTTCAGATGCCATGGTCTTCGGATGCTTTAAAATCCAAGCCGGTGCAAATTTGAGCTTCAAATAATGCAACAGTACAGATTAAAGTAGCATTGTTAGTTTCATACCGTAGCCTTCAACCTGACAGCAAATGTCCTAGCATCGTAATGGTTATCCTTCATCTCCGAAAGAAACTCCCTGAATGATTCTGGTAACTTCTTATCAGAAGTGGATTCCTCGTTGTTAACTTGATCAAAAATCCTATACAGGTCTTGCACCAGTCTCTGTTCCCAACAAGTAAAAAAGTAAATACATATTCCCCTCTACAAATCATGTTTTACCAACAGAAGAAGTCAACGAGTTGAGTGTCTTACCGTAGAATCACCCCCCTGCCTACCAAGGAAACTAGGCCCTATTCGCCTCCCCAAGCAATCTGCAAATCAGGATTGCAACAGTTACACCAAATATGTGCAGCAAACTTGTACATGTAGAGCTCATAGAACAAGGTAGCTAACCATAAGAAAAACATGACATCCAACAGAATACACATCTAGAGCACCAAAATACCGACAACCCATGGACAAACACAATCTTCCTAGTGCCATATCAGCAGCTTGAGAAAAACATATGCCTACATCCGAGCTAGAAAGCTTACACATCACAATCCAAACAAGGAGATCCTTTCCATACACAAAAACTAGCATATTCTTGGAGCCTATTGGCCAAGATCTCTGGCCACTACTACAGAGAAGCTCAAGAGCCAAAATGTGGAGCCTATTTGGCCAAAATCAATAGTCACTGCTATAGAGAAGCTCAAGAGTCAAAATATGGTTTAGCACCCAGGCAAAATGTACCAAAGGCATCAGTGTGGTAAGTGGTAACTTGACTTATCAAAATATGGGCACTATTGCAAAAATCACAAAGTTAAAAGCAGGCATCTGGACCTAGGCCATCTATCTCATCCTCCCAGTGGATGGTATATTCTGGACTGTTTGGGATGGTACTACGAGAATCTTTTTCATTTTCTAACCATGAAGCTGAATAGGGAGATAGATCCAACAAACCAACATTCAAGCTCTTACGGGTTAAAAAAACTCTCCACACAAGGCGGCGAACTGAAAGTCTCAGCAAAAAGAAATTAGACTTCAAATTCAAAATAAAACATCAAATAAAGTGATTACTTAGTCAGAACATGACCAGGGTATGCTGAGAGACTGGGAGAGGAGAACTATCTAGTAACCCAAATTACAAATCTAATCAGGTCAGAGCAGATTGCGCAGTAAGCCTGCTGCAAGGGATGCTTCAGTAAACACATTTAACTTCAATGGACGATAGAGAGGGTTCAGCTAATCAGCAGAGAGGTAGACTGATATTAAGAGAAAGCTGATAGCATCTTTCAGGGTATCCTTTCTACTGCAATTTTGCAAAGAGTTCAAAACCAATTCCTTCGAAATCCAACAGTGTGTCTGACAGCGCTACATCCAGCTCCCCAAGCTAACCCATCGATGGCTGAAAACTAAAGAGTGAAGATCCTCTATTTTGGCCAATAGCAGGAAATCATGCAGCCGAGTTATAACAAAATTAACTAAGCCGAAGCCTAATCATAATTCATAAACCCAAATCACTAACTCTCTTTGTTTCACTTCAAATCACCAGAGTTACCGTCATCAAAACCTGACACCTGAATCTCTAACTCGGTAAGTTTGCTGAAAGGGTTGGAGAGGAGAACTACAAGGTAGCCTGAGTTATAAGAATCTAATCAGGTCAGAGCAGAGTGCCAAATAAGCTTTCTGCAGGTGAATTGATCAACCAGGTGCATGAAAGGCAATAAAATAGCCCCCTGCCTTGGGTGTCCTCGGTTATCAATGAGAAGCAAAGAATTTGGGTAGGGTTCAGCTAATCAGCAAACAGTTGCAGCTTGTGGTATAATGATATGTAGGGAAAGCTGATAGCATTTTCCGGGGTGTCCTTTTCTAATCCAGTTTTGCAAGATTTTCAAAAGCAAGATTGAACTATTCCTTCCAAATCCAACAGTGTGGCGGATTTCCAGCGCCCAAATCTTTAACCCAGTCGATGGTTCAAAACTAGGGAGTGACGATACTACATTTTGTCCAATAACAGAAAATCATGGGGCCGAGATCTGAAATTAAACTAAGCCGAAAGCCTGATCATAAACCCGAATGACTAACTCTCTTGGTTTCACTCCAAAACACCAGAGGTAGATCAGGAAACCAGGCAAGCTGAATCCCCAGCTGAACAAGTGAGCCTATATCATCGAGGAACAAACAAACCAGACGTTTTCGACCCGAAATCTAAGGCATGAGCCATCTCCATATCTCCACATTCCCACCGACACCGCAAGACCGCACAGCCCAGGGCAGTGAGATCCAAGGTTCGCCGGCCCCCAAAAGCACCGAATCACTAGGCCGCGGGGGGGCATCACAATCGATCTTATCCTTACCGATGGAGGAGCACTTGGTCCCGCCGGCCTCGAGCGCCGGCACGGCGAGGAGGATGAAGGCGAAGGGCAGGAGGCAGCCGAGCGCGACGACGGCCGGGAAGGCGACGGCGCGGAGGTACCAGGCGGCGCCCCACCCGCCGGCCCCTCCGCCTGCCCCGGCGGCGCGGCGGGCCGCGGGCGGCGGCGCGAGCGGCGGCGGGGGCGGGGGCGGCTGCGGCGCGACGCGCACCTTCATGGAGTCGACGACGCCATTGCTGCTGGAGATGGTGATGCTGCGCATGCTCGGCGAGATCCGCAGCTGCATCCTCCACCTCCCCCGCCGACGGCGCCGACGAGGGGAGCTCCGACGACTCCGGCGGCCTAGGGTTCCGGCGACGGCGGCGAGGCGGTGGCATTGGGCAGAGACATGCTAATCGCACGGGCGGTACTAATAGCAGGGAGGGGGGCGAAAGGAAAAGAAAAAAACGGGGAATAATGCTGCAGGTCGCGCGGCCCGTGCAAATACGAGCTGACCCGGGGGCCTATCAGCTAAAACTGCCACGGGAGGGATTCTAGGATTTCCGGGCTAGGCGAGGCTGGGCGTAATGGCGGGTTGCTTCTCCTCGCCTACCTCTTCCGGCTGTGATCCATGAGGGTGAACTAATCTGTGGGGCGTAATGGCGGGTTGCTTCTCCTCGCCTACCTCTTCCGGCTGCGATCCATGAGGGCGAACTAATCTGTGGTTGAATGGTTACTTAAGAATTGTGGTGTTCGCAGTTTATTAGGATATAAATCTTGATGTTCGTATTTATTTTTAATTTTCGCCGATGCATGTTTAATGGGAGGAGATGTTTCCGTCGATAACGAGACGGCTGTAGTGATTTCGTCAATCTCAAGATAATATACTGGCTCGGTCTCTCGGTAGGTTGTGTGTGTGCTCATAGGAGTAGGAATGTGTGTGTTTATAGGGATGAATGTATGCACGTATATATGAGCGTCTGCGTTAGAAAAAGACGAGGGGGAAATGAGGGATTGAATTTTAGTTTTGCGGCAATCAATACGGTAATCCATATCACAAGCACAAATGCTCTTGAGTGGCCAATAAAAGTGAAACAATATCTAAATATCTCTATTTCTATATTTATTATACTTATTTATATTTATGTTTATATTTATACTACTTAAAACGAATATAAGGTTTCATGTTTCATTTTCTTTCTGCCACCCTTTCATCCAACATTTCTGTATGATAATCACTCACCTTAATTTACTACTTACCTTCTGAACTAATTTCATTTTAATTTACTTATAAAACTTTTCATCAAAATATAAGGTAAATCATGGGAAGGATTTGACAAACATTTATTTACACAATCACACTAACATGAACAGGTAAATCACAAGCTAGCATGACATAATATTTATATCCCGTTGCAATGGACGTGCGTTGTCTTGGTCTACAAAAAGTACACATCAAGGATGAACACATTTTCTAAGGGTGTGCAAAATTTCATGGTGAATTGACATCGGGGGAGCTCGGGACCGAAAAAGAAAAATCATTGTTTCAAAAAATTGAACCTTTCTCAAAACCTTTTTTTTTCAGAGCTCCTCCGATGCCCAATCAATTCACTCAATTGCAGAATGTTGAACCTTTCTCAAAATGTTGCACTCCGTTACTAAAAATCATTACATATAATCACATACTTGACTAGCAAAATGTTAATGCATGTCACTAAAAATTATATGTTGGCTTCGAATTTGAATGTAGTTTTCGATGTTATTATTTTTTTCTATGCATAATTTATTTTTTATTAGCTAAAATAATGGTCAGAATATTACCCAAAATACGAGGGGGCTAGTAAATCAGGACATGGGGTAGTAGTATATGGTGGAGCATTGAGACCACAGTAAGGCAAGACCACCTGCACCATCAAAGGCAAGCTTGTTGTTGTTTCATTTTCCGTTTGCATAAAATTAGTATTGTTGCACTTAGGGACACTCTTCGACTACCTCCTAATCAATGTTAAACTTTATTATGTTAAATCTTATCAATTATCATTAACCAAGCATTAAATATATATTTGGATATAGCTCCTCTAATGGATTGTATCGTGTTGTTCTATCTAAATAGTTCTCATTTAATGAGTTTTCTGTGAGAAAAATATATGAGTTGTCTTGGTCTTGGTTCTAAGAGTTAGATCTATATTAACATGTGATATTTCTATCCTTTCCTCATTAAATAATGTGTCACTTTAGATTTTCCCCTTGGGTGTCATGACTAAGATATAATTTAAGGGCACCCCTAATGCATTATATTTTAGACCATTGCAGTAAATATAACCCCTTCAATGCATTACATATTGTTGTTCTATCTAAAAAAGCTCTCATCTTAATGTGTTTTATGAGGTAAAAGAAATGAGTTGCCTTAGTTTTGGTACTAAGAAATATATCTAGATTAAATATGGTAATTGTCTATTTTCCTCGGTAAATAGAATGACACATAAGATTGTTTTCTTAAATGGCATACTTAAGATATAGTACATGGTAGAGCATTGAGACTGTTGTAAGGCGGAACACTGAGAATACCCTTACCATCAAAGGCAAATTCGTTGTTATTTCTTTTCCATGGTTCATAAATTTTGGACTTGTGTTGTTGTGCTCGGGATTACTCTTCGACTGCTTCATGATCAACATAAAATCTTTGATATGCCAAATCCTACCAATCACCATTAACCGCTTGTGTTGTTCAAAGAAACCTAGAAAGGCTTTGAAAAGTTGCTAGCAAAATGCCCAGAAGTCATGAGCTTAGCTCAAATCTACTACTCATTAAAGGCCTGTTCGGCATCCTACCGCTCCACACTCCCGCTCCCGAAGTTGGCGGAGTTGAAGTTAAAAATTGCGGAGCGAGGGAACAGGCGCTCCCCGGATCCTGGAATTTCACGGAGCAGGGGGTTGCCGAATAGGCCCTAAGTAAACTGCATTATAGCTAGTTGATTTAACGTGTGCAACTGGTATTCAACCATGAATATCTCTAGCACAAAAAACTACAATCTCGGGAACTAGTTAGGACATGCCACTTTCAATGTAACATGTCGGAGTACAGTTTGACCATAGTTAGGTATAAACATTTTTTGCAATAACTAATATTTAGGTAACACAATACTCCATAGCTTAACATTTTCTTAAATCGCACTTTTGAGGAATTCTCACAATATGCAAAAGCAGTCCAAAACCACTATATACCACTCAGAGCAAATAAACCAATGGGCTTAGCAATGAAACCCTTAGTATGGGGGGTGGGGGGGGGGGGCGTCACTGGGCATGGAAAAGAAATACTTATGCACAAAAAAGATGGCTCGATCTCATGAGACAATGGCAAGAGATTCTATTACAGCATTGTGTCTGTGGTGCCTCCAGTTTACCATGGGCAAAGAAAAGAACTGCGAGTCGCGTTTTTCTTTGGCTAAGCTTCATACAATTTTGGAAGGACCAATCCACATGAATTTACTCGCTGCGCCGTCTAAAGTCACATCCCACACAATTTTTCCATGTTTTAAACTTTTTTACAAATTCTATCGCAAAAAAAAACCTTTTTTACAAATTGTAAATGAATTGGTCGGAAGTTTTCACGCAAAAAATTCACATACTAGACATTTCATACTTATATTTTCTCAATTTTTCGTTTTAAAGTTCCTACGGTTCATCTTGCAAAAAAAAGTTCCTGCGGTCCAAAGAGGCTCTACGTACGGTTGGAAGGGACCGCGGAACCGGACCCTAGAACCACCGACATTCCATCCCCCACGGCCGAAACCGCGGTGCTCGATCATGTGTCTTCTTAAGCACGTACTGTACGTACGTAATGACGCTAGCGATCAAACGCGACGCCCCACCAACCCAACACCTCCCTCGACACGCACGCTGCTACACTACACCTACACGCACATTAACAAATCATGGGATCAAAAAGCCGTGAAATGACCGCGAAAAAGAGATGAGCGAGCCGTGAAAGCTCTCACGCTCGATCACCGGGGCTGACGGCGACCTCTCATCGACCGGAAAGAGAAAGGAATAGGGGACGAGCTTACGACCGTTCCTCCCGGCCGGCGGACCCGCGGTGCCGCGCCGGCACGTACGTACTAGAGTAGCAAGCACGCACGTATATATTCTTCTCTTAAATTCCATGCACGCAACGCGCGATCACACCACGATAATCAATACTCATTTCAAATTACTTGTCGCAGAAATGAATGCATCATAAAACTAAAATACATCTAGATACATTCATACTTGCGACAAGTAATTCGAAACGATGAAAATATGTATATAGCTACCTTTTTGTATTGTTCTTGTATGTATCTATACGCGACTGTGCATGCATGCGACTTCCTCTCGTTGATTTTCTGGGGTCTACTTCTGACGCCGGATTGTGTGCCGGCCACGTGGTAGGTAGTAGTGCCCAGATTTGTATGTACTGGACGTGTGAGAAAGTCATGGTTGTTCATCGCTTTGCACCGACACATCAATCGCGGCAAAAACTCTTGATGGCTGGAGCAGATGAAAGGATTTTTATCCCATCGATCATCGAAAGAGGCGTTTCGTATGCTTGTTTTTTCATTCTCGAACATGGAAAGGTTTATCTTCGCTTAGGAAGAGCTGAATAAAAAAAAATCAAAACTATTATACGGTCGGTTCAAGACGATATTCTCTTTGAAGATCGGTGTTGCAGTTGGTGCCCACATAAACATGCCTTGCGTGTCTAGTATTATATTTTTTTAAGGCAAAGCAAAACTTTATAAATTAACAGTGCTCGGGCATGTTACCCGAGACGCAAACAGCCATATTGGGTGGTACAATAGAGTTCCACTCCTGACAGAAAACCAAAAAAAAAAGAGGAGCCGGAACAAAACTACAACGTGCATGCTGCTCCGTTTCTGTGCACGCAGATCTAGCTATAATAATCAGATTATTATGAACGGCAGGAGCTGCTAATGAAACCACGTGCTCATGGCCTAAAATACAGCGTACTTTGGCTTCTTCAAGCTCATCCTACTAGTAGTACTATAGCTACAATAGTACTATTAGTAGCACTAACTATAGCTCATTCCCGACTGTTAGAATTATGTTATGCCGAATACTATTATACAAGGTAGGTTACAGTTGGACCTGGTTTTGGATCGTGTGTTGACAGGGCTAGAGTTGTGTTCTAATAGGACACTTGTATCCTAGGTCTCTCATATATACTAGCAAAAAGATCCGTGCGTTGTAATGGGAGAAAAAAAATCTTGTCATATCTCTAGGTGGGTTAATTGAACAAATTGTGCATGGCCGGTTCGCAGGTTATGAGATCAAACTCTGTCATTGGCTATTTTATTTTTTGCCAACTCTTCAAACCCGGGCCACAGTGTGCCGTCAGGTGTGCTTCTTTCATTGGGCCAAAACGGGTCGCAAGTAACGAAACCAAATAGCGCAAGTAAAATTATTTGAATCGAGACCAAACAAAGCGGGACGAAACCAAGAATATCACCTCCTTTTAATAGTATAATAATACTAAAAATAAATATTATCTGAGGCAGACACACGATGTAACCTATGCCAATATAATAGCACAGGCGCGTATGGGGAGCCGGTGCATGTGTCGTCGCCCGGGGCGGTCGGGGTGTAGTATTGTAGCGGTATCATGGGGAGAGCGTCCGTAGTCAGGCCCCGAGAATATAGTCATATCGGTGAACCTCGTTAACAAATTTCGATGCAGTGCCTCGTATGCTTACTTGATCCTCGGTAGATCGACAATGTGCCTCAGATTTATTCTAACACCAACGAAATTCATATACGTGCAGATTATTCCGTTTATTTCTGTTCATGGTGTAGGAGTGTGTGGTAAGCCCTTCCCCTCCTTTCCCTTCCGTCCCTCCTCCGTGCGGCGGTGCCGCCCCACACCGGGGAGCCCCCGCCCTCCTCCTACAGCCTCGCCCCTCCTCCACTCCCCTCCGCCGCCGTCGCCCGGGGCGTCACAGGGCAAAGCCCTTGTGGCGTGGCGGCAGCGGTTTCTCCTCCGATCTCGATCTGGTTGGGAGGCGGCGCTCCTATCCGGCCAGATCGGCGGTGGTGGCGCAGATCGGCGGCGACATGGAAGTGATGCGGCGGTGGCGGGGGAGGACGGCACCAGCAACGACGGATCTGGCCTTGACTCATGTCGGGCTAATTCGTTGTGCTACCGATCTCAATCGCCGTCGGCGGGGCACTGCTCCTGGACTTGATCTGCAACACGAGGATGTCTGGGGCGCCGGCCCTAGGCTTGGTGGTGGTGGCCTTCTTCTTCTTCGTCGGAGTTGGACGGCCGGCTGGCTGTGCTCACATGGTCATGCAGTGACCTGTGGCTTGGCCGGTCGGCGGCGGCGGAACTTGGCCGGTGCCAGCGGCAAAGTTCTGTCTGGATCCCAGGGCGGCGACCCTGGAGGGTGGAGGCCGGTGAAGCTTGGGCTTCCCGCGGCGGCATGGCGTGGTGCAGTCCCTATCCAAGGCGGATCTGTGGCGGCGATCTGCTATGGATTGGTTCGGATCAGAGACGACGACGAGCGCGCGGGATCCTTCTCGGCGGTTTTCGCGGCTTGGCGAGGCGGGGTGGGAGCCCTCCTCCTAGGCTCCAGTGGTGGCACACTCAGGCAGTGGCCGGTGCGCCAGGGTCCCACGGTGGCACTGTTGCTGCGGTTGGTCGCCGGATCTAGGCGGCTGGATCTGGGGCTTTGAAGGCGGTCGAGACGGTGCACACGTTGTTGGGTGGATTTCTTGGGACGGATCTGAGTGAAAACCTGATCTTCGGTCGATGGCCGAAGACGGTGATGACGATGCCCTTATCATCGTTTCCTTCATGAGGGCATCATCAAGGTGAAGCCCCCAACTCCACTCAATACCTCCGGGGGAAACCCTAGATCGGCTGATCGGATGTTGGCGGCAATCATGTGTCGTAACCCCCTTGGGGGCGGCATTCTTGGAGGTGCACTCGGCTTCGCGGGACCAGCGAACGACTTCTTTGGTGGATCGGTGCTTCATCCATACATTGATGGCGACGGATCTGGACAGCATGGCGCAGTGCAGATTCGGAGTTCGATGTGGGAGGATGGACTCGCGCAGGAGGACGACGCTGTCCGGCGTCGTGGTGGCATCGATGGCTGAGTGACCTGGCACGGTAGATGCAACAGTACAGCTCTGAAGATGGACTCGTGGCAGGTGGCTGCGGCGGCCCCATACTCGGCAGGCGTTCTAGTTGAGGAGTGCGCCGGACTGGTAGGTGCCCCATACCAGGCATGCGTCCTGGTTGGGACCTCAGGTCTTAGATGTTTAGGTTTGGCTGCGATGTCTGTTTGGTATTAGGCCCAGGGCGCAGCGCCCCTTCATCAACTAGATAGATGTAGCGACAATTGTTGCTTAGACGGTGGCTTCAGTCTTACTGTTGTATGACTTTATAAGGTCTTATGAAAATAATTAATAAAATGGTCGCATGCATCGTCCAGATGCAGAGGTCGAGAGCCATCCTCTTTTTCTTAAAAAAAGGAGTGTGTGGTAAGCAACCTCAAAGCAAAGAAGAATCCATACATGCAGATTACTCCGTTTATTTCTGTTCTTTTGCTAGTCGTTAATTTAGACAGACAGCCCAAAAAAAGAAAAACATTTCAAGGACAAGTTGATGTGGTCTCTGCTCTACTGACCCGTGACCTCTAAGTGTTGCTCTCGCCGGAGCAGCGAGTTTAATCAAGTTGTCAATGTAGCATTGTAGTAGTAGCATTGACTAGTGGTGCTAGGTTTGCTCCTTGCTTTCAGAGTTTCAGTGCACTCGTAATATTTTTTTCTCGAGAAGAAGCTTTTGGAGGAGATTTCTCGTTGATACGGCTTTCCGGCCGATCGAACAACTCCACGACCCCTACCAAAACCTCACGGATAAAAAGGGGTGAGAAATCGGGTGGCGTGGATAGAGCTGCATGTCAATCATTCGTCCTGCCCACTGCCCAGAGCAATATCCAAACGAGCAGAATCAAACCATGACTCACAACCTAGGAACCCCGTGGGTTCGGTTCGGTGGCGCCCTGCCCTCTGTGTTTTCTTAACACTGGTTTGGTGATGATGAAACATAAAACAAGAAACAAAAAGGCAAAGCCGAGGTGCTCCAGCAGTCCAGGTGACCCCATTCGTGCGTCCTGATTGATTCGCCGCGCAGAGGGTGAAATTAGGTGGAAAAAAAAATAAATAGACGGTAGGCTCATCGGGCCACACAGCAGTATTCCTTCCGCCCGCGAATAAGTGTACATGTAGCTTTTGTTTCGGACATTATTTGTATTCCAAACTGTTTGAACTTTGAATAAATCCTTAGTTACACCTCAAAAAAAAAAAGGTAGCTTTTGTTCTTAAGTCAAAGTTTTAAAATTTTGACCAATTTTTTAGAAAAAAGCAAAAATATTTATAGCACTAAATTAGTGTCACTAGATCCGTTTTGAAATGTACTATCATAATATACAAATTTGATGTCATATATGTTACTACTATTTTTTATGGAGTGGGTCAAAACTTTAAAATTTTGACTAAAAACAAAAGCTAGATGTTGTACACTTATTCGCGGACGAAGGGAATATTTTATTTACATGTTTTTCGTGGAGGAAAGAAGTAGGGAAGATGGCTGGCAGCCCAAAACATGGTATCTTTGCTAGTACGTAGTACATCAACCTCTGTGTGTTTGAGTTTAATATAAGATGGCAGCTGATAGCTGCAGCGGAAAACACAGAAGCATATGAGCAGCAGACAACATCGGCAGAGCGTCGTGCACCCACCAACGGTGTCGGTCGGCGGACCTAACCCTCCAACGCTGCCCGGCTGTGTACTCCTACTAACCTCCGTTTCTAAATGAGTGTGGTTAGATCTGTCGACTGAGACTTGACCAAGGATTACCTGAGTGATAGAAGATGTAGAAAGCAAAAAAAAAAACTATTTTTTTTCACGAATCTTCATTTAAGATTTTACGAACATGGCATCGAATGAGACTTAATGAAGTCCAGTCGACTTCATTTCTAAATATAATATACGCCATTTTAGAGATTTCAATAGAGACTATATATGAATGTATATAAACATATTTTAAAGTGTAGATTTCGTTCATATTAAAATCTCTAAAAAAGATTATATCTAGCAACTGAGAAGGTACATGTTTCCAACGCACGGGAAAGGAGAATTCCATGACCTCTGCAGATCGCATGTGACGCACGCATCGTCGCACGCACCCCTTCCTTCCTCGTCGCTATCGGCCACTAGAAAAGAAGATTTTGCACGCATTGACCTTATTGACATCGTCAAGACTTGACAGCAGCCGCTGGCCTGATTGACGCTGTAAAGTTGCAACGTGCGGGTTTAACGAAGCAAGCAGTCCTACAGGAACGCATCACATCACATGTCCGGGTATCACATCGCATTCACAAGCCCAAGTCAGCACAAACTGCAGGGTATCCACTGTGATCCGAGCCTGACCTCGATCGGTTTTTCTTATTCAATATCTCTGTAAGGAGGTTCACACATTTGATCATGATTAACTGGAGGTAATTGCGTGGGGCACCTACCCACAGCTCTCGCCGACGATGAGGCACCTCTTCTGGTCCAGCACAGCAAAAGACAGCACGCACAGGTTTTCGAACAGGAAGACAGCACAAAGCGATGACCAAGGACCATGTGCCGTGGACAGCGACGCTTATGTGCGAGGGAGACAGAAAAACTCGAGGGAACTGTTCGCGGATCCATGGCGAACAGATCAAGAGCGCCCGTAGTCTCAGTCTCACACATCCACGGCTTGAAATGCACGCAGCAGTTCAGAGAGCAGGACAAGAACCTCTCATGTGGCAAGCCACTGCTGGGCAGATGGGCAGGCGTATAATGTCATCCTGGCAACAGCAACCGGGACAGGGATTGGCCTAATCTGCTCGTCTTTTCCCCCTCTGATGAGATGATCGTAACCGCCTGGCGACAGCGTGATCCTTGAGACTGATGAATCATGCTACAAGGAACAGGGATACCAACAGCCGTATACCACACACGGACCACCAGCGCCAGCAAAGGTATCCGTGTGTCAAAAAATGCATGTGCTTTTGACAGTATGTGTGTACGTATTCCTTGCTGCAGCCGCTCATCCAATCAAACTGTTGCAGCAGGCGATCATGTTCATATTCATGTGGCTCTTCTGTTCTGCCCTGACACCTGGAGCCTGCACGCTGGTGTCCTGGCTCTCGCCTCAGCTCGTCTCTTTTCTCACCTGCATCATCGCCATCTTCCTGATCTGATGCAGCCTGTAAATTGTGTCATCATGGTATGAGGATTGATGTATGGTGCCCCTTCATCTGGGGCAGGTCTTCCGGCCAGCCTGGTCTTGGCATCTTCTCGCTCCCACTTGCCCCCCGGTTTGGAGCGTGCATTCATGCCCAAAAGTCCAGATCATGTCCAGGGGAGCGAGGCAAGGCAAAATGCAAATATCGTTGGCCACACACACAAACACCGGCTGGCCACACCGTCCATGGCTGTCGGTGCCATGCAGCTGGCAACGCATCTGATTCTCAAGCGCGTCTCGGTACATGAAAAAAGCAGCACAGCCCGCACACTCTTCCACGGCAAGATCACAATTCATTGGCTATGGATTTCACAGTGAACTGAACTGATTTCTGAGTAGTTCTTACGTGTAAACTTAGCATTTTACGGCACAGCGAGAAACATAGCTGATGTTACTACTAATCATACATATATGTCCTAAAATACACGTGCATTTCGCGACCGCGTCGTGTGGAGATGTAGAAAGGTGGCTGCTGTCGTGCGGAATAAACAACAGGCCCACACTTTATGAGCTCCGGTTAAACCGAGAGGTCGGCCTCGGGCAACTCGAGCACCTTGTGCATTCCTTTTGATCTGCTTCCTGGTCTAAACTGGTTCCCCTCAATGTACCTACAGCAATACATACGCACCTCAGCAATTGCGCATGTAGAATAATTCTTTTCGATAGTATGAAAGGGATTTGTTTGAGAAAAAGTTTAGATTCTAAAGCAAACGTACAGCTCCTTCAGAAATGGATGCTTGTATAATCCTTCGGGAATCCTTCCAATGAAGTTGTTATTGTCCAAATACCTGCCAAAAATCATAGTGGTTGAGAATGCCAGAACCAAATGAAAGAGGAAGGTTCAGATTGATCAAACACTAGACTAAATTTTAGAAAGTTTAAGCAGCAGGGCTCACAGATATGTCAATCTTGGAATTTGAACTAGCTTTGGCGATATCGATCCAATCAGCCTATTATTGGACAAGTGCCTGCAGAACATACAAGGATAATCAGGTGATTGTTTTTTTTACTTTTATTTTGTGCAAGAGGTCTTCCCAGGGGTGAAAGAAAACTGGAGCTTATGATGATGTCTTGATAAAGTGTTGACTTCAACTGCTGAGAGAACTTACAAGATCTCAAGGTTGGTCAAATTCGCAATCTGATCTGGCACCACTCCAGCCAATTGATTATTGTTAACGTATCTGCAGACCACAATGTATAGCAGTCAGCCTACTGGCTTAGGAAGGCAGCATTTTGCAGTCACGAGAGAACAAATGAATCAGGTAGCTTCTAAAAATTTCTGCTTACAGGTTTCTCAAGGAGGGGAAGCCATTCTCAATGCTGAAGACATCCCTCAGAGTGCCTATCAAGTGGTTGCCACCAACATCACTGCAAAAAGAGAGGGTTTATAATTCATCATATGCTGCAGAGAAAAGACTTAATATTTGGTACTATAGATATTTTTTCATGTGAACTTGAAAGGAGGGAATTGGGATGGAAGTTTACAGGTGACGAAGATTTTTGAGAGTTCCGAGCTCAGGGGGGATCCGCCCAGTAAAGCGGTTCTCATGGAGATAAAGATAGCGTAGTTCTGGTAGGTTTGCAAGCTCCACGGGAATTTCACCTTTGAAGTTATTGAAGCTCAAATACCTGAAGAATAATAGTCAGAGGCACAGAAACTGAGACGTAACTAATCTAGTTCATTCTAAAAATGAACTTACAAGTGTGTGAGTTTCTTTAGGTCACCAATTTCGGGCGGTAGCACATCTTGAAGCTTATTCCACCTCAGGTTCCTAAAATTATGCACGAATTTGCTTAGCTGAAGAACAACTGTACTCAAAACAGGCAGCTCTGAAATCTGAACCATAATGCCAACAAAGTAATTATGATTCAATATACAAAGACATTCCATACTTACAATATCTTGAGGTGTCTCAGCCGTCCAATCTGTGGAGGAATTGGCCCCGTCAACTTATTATTGTGGAGATCCCTATAGTTATGGAATCCAATTATACCCAGTTCAAGGATGTGTTAAAGATGAGGTAACATAAGCTGAAAATTACAAATATGTTTAGTACAGCCTTTAGTCTCTGATAAAATAACCACCTTTAGTATCTGATAAAATAACCAACTTTAGTCTCAAATATAGTTTTTTGGGGAAAAGGATACTTCTACAATGAATAAATGGAATAAACACTTGATATGCAGAAAAGTGTAATTCAGCCGCAATAAAAGGCTGATGTAAATTAAGCAATGTTTTCAGAATACGCTAGTTCCTAAATTCTGGCTAATGATCTATGTAAATTCAGAAACCATGGCACATTACATAAAGAGAAACATAAACTTTCACAATAATATATACATCTACATGGATGTCTTGCCATGTTCATGTACTCGTGCTGATGGAGCGATGGTTATGCTAAAACACTACAAACTTGACAGTTAGTAAATTCATCACTTCAATCATGGCAACAGGTTATCGCTATGTTCATCAAGACACTTACACAGAAGACAGAGTAGCGGTGAACAGGAAAAAGTTCTTGTTACACTTAGTAGATAAAAAAATGCCAACAGTTCATTATCACACGCATCAAGATGCATACACAGAACAGGAGAATAAAAGCAGTGGTAACAAGGAAAAAGTCCTTACAGTTTTTTTAAATCCAGCAGGTTTGTTACCGCTGTAGGGAATGGACCAACTATGGACACAGCATAGACTTCCCTGAAATAAGGTAAAGTGGTATAATATGGTTACTCTGACATGGACAGTACACAACAGCTTCAGACAAAGTGCCTGATTGTGCAATTAATAAAGTTAACATCCATAGGCAACATGCATCGATTGGTTAAAGATTGTGTTATGCTAAAAATCTTATTTATTCAATTATCTCAAACACAGGAAAGCGAATTTACCATACAAGCAAAGCACACAACTTTCCCTTTAACCGGTACCAGAACAGTTTAAAATTACTACTGTCAGAGTAGGTATGAAGTACAAGGCAAGATACATGGCATGATTTATTAGTTTCTTCTAATCCTGGTCATGATCTATAGTTGGAATGTACAAGAACAAATGGTTGTCTGCAGTTCTTCAGGTTGAGATTGCATCTTGAAGATTTCAAGCAAGAAAGCTACTGAAGGAGTGACTTTCTTGTAGCTTGACGTATCTCAGGTGGCTGCAAGCCTACAATTTGGATGGGCTACATACATGTATGAATTGAATTTCTGTATGAAAAGGAGCTCACTAAACTAAATATGTAACGACAGTTTTGTATCCTTTCACATGCAAATGCTTACATCATAAAACATCCTTACAAAACTTTATGTATGCCAACGTAAAAAAAGAAGAGTAAAGTCAAGAAATGAAGACATGTCTTACAGTTCCGTGACAACTCTGTAATCCCCTTGCTGAGTACATGTCACACCGGACCAGGGGGGAAGGTCACCATGCCCACAAGGGTCATCGCCGACCCATGAGTAGACAACTCTCCAGCCTAGTGAAGCCTTGATCTCGTTCAACGCTTTCACTGCAGTACAAACACAACTTCAGTTAAGACAGTCGCCGAGCAACTACTGAACGGCCACCATAAGTTTCCAGTTCTGCATAATGTCTACGCCTCTATTAACATACAAATCTCTCCTCCTGGCACAATCAGGCACCAAGCAATATCTTACGCAACCAGGGAAAATGATGTTCGGCTACAACTGAATCATGAAGTCCTGGCCAATTATCGCTTGGCACCAGGTGAGCCCCCGATTTGTGTTAACATATGACATCACCAGCTCATTTTCTTTCAGAGATCATGCGCAGAAACTTAAGTGCCATGAGCACCAATTATCTAAAGCACGGCGAATTTAATCACCTGTAGTAATAATGAGACAAACAAAGGATAGATCCTACTGTCACGCTAAGTGCCCAGGCAGCGTCTCAGCCTCACAGATGCTGAAACTAACCTACAACCGTAAGTATCAGGGACCCCAATTCGGCAACCTACCAAGCGGACGCCCAATTCAGCACCTCCAACAAACCAGCAGGGGAATGCAGCGTCCTACGCGCGAGGCTGGGTCAGATCTCCAGCAAACAGCTACGCGCCTACGCCCATCTCGCTGTAATCGCATCAAAGGGCCTGCCGGGAGGGATCGATTCGCTCGAACGAAGGGGGCGGAGGAGGAGCGAGCACGTACCGTCTCTCTTCACCGTCTTGCCCCGCGCGGCGCCGGCGAGGAGGAGGAGGAGGAGGGAGAGGAGGGGCGGCAAGAGGCGGGCGAGCGACGCCGCGGCCATGGGTGGGCTGGAGTGGGGCGGCTCGCTAGCGGTGGGTGCGGGGCGCGCGGCGGGAGACCATATGAGGAGGAAGGGGCAGGTGGCGCCGCGCCGGTGTGGGGAGTGACAAGTGAGAGAGTGGGCAGGCCAGCACTAGGTAGCTCACGGTCCCTCCCGCGGTGTGTACGGTCCCGCGGCCGCACTCGGAGAGCTCGCCGCCGCGTCGGTGGGTTGGGCCGGGTTGGCCGTGCCTGGGTTGGGTTGGGTTGGGTTGGTGCGCACCGAGCGACCGACCGGTGAAGCGCGGTTAATTTGGCCACGTTCCACTGCTAAAACAAGCATTCTCTTTGTTAAAAAAACAAAAAAAATGCTGACTGAGGTTTTTTTATTTTACTAAAAGGATCTGATTTATTATAAAAATTCACCGGAGGTACAAAGCATCTAAAAAATAATAAACATTGCATCGAGATTTAGAGAGCACCGAACGACCACTGTTGCCGCCAGAACGAGCCGTCGACGCGCCGATGTCGCCGCTCTCTACCGGAGCCGGCTTGAACTTGTCGATGACAGCCGGGAAGTTTTCGTCCACGTGTCCCTAAGGACCGACACCCTGGAGCCGCAGTCGTCGCTGTTTAACCTTACACGGATTTGAAGCACCTGACACTAAATCTTGCCACATGTCGAAAACCCATAACCTCAGCGCCTCCAAGGAGACGGTAGGAATCTACGTCGGAGCTCCGTCAACTATGTCCAGATAGACGAACTCGAGAAGGATTGAAGGCCGAAAGGCAATCTCGTAGATCAGCTTAACCCGTTGTTAGTATACTAGTGTCCTACCCCTAAATTACCCTGGTAGACATGTGGGCTTATGTATCTGAGTAGGCCTGGACAAACTTCAGTGTAACTAAATCAACAAATTTTAGTTGCGTATTTCAGCGTCAACTCGGACTGCTGGGATGGATGTACGCTTAGTTTTTAATTAGCAGGTCGTGGGTTCAAACCACACCTGCCTAAAAGCCCTTTTTGCATTGCATTTGAGGTCTTTTGTGTGCAATTAAATAAATTGCGAGGGTGTTTCTTATAAAGAATTTGTGTGAGGGTCACCCAACGTCTTGTGCACTCCCAGCCATTGACAACTGCCAGCCTAGCACGCCATGTTGGCATGCCATACGGCTGGGTACGAGAGGAAGCACCGTATTTACACAAGAATGCAAGTTGGATGACCATAAATTCGTATTTTCAAAGTTTTAACACTAAACTGAACATCAAACGTAAGTTCTATGACTATCGATGATATTACCTTTATTTTATTAGTTAAAGTCATGGTTAAAATATGACCCAAAATACCGGGGAGACTAGTAAACGTGCCTTCGAGATGGAACCAAGAAGAAATCAAATCAAACGACTATACGCAAGTCTTGCTTGGTTAACGGCCTTAACTAACGATCTGTAACCGGTGATGTAACCAATGGAGACCTATCTGAATCTCTCAGGTTGCAACCGAACGCCGTTGCTGCAACACACAGCAAACGTGTAATCTTTGTACCGGAGCAGTAAGCTCAGCGCAGCGCAGCTCGCGTGGAATCGAATTTCCCGCGCTCTCGTGCCGGCATCATCTTTTTGTTTCATTCATGGCGCCTATGTATACACTCGCTCCAAAGCACTAGCTTGTCCGTGTGACGGCAGCATCCATCCTGTTCAAGTGTTCGATCGCACGCCCACCGTTCTCCGTCATCACCACTCCCCGGCGCCGATCGAGCTCGCGGGATGCGGCAGTCGGCGGCCACACCGGCGGGCGACGCGCCGCCGCGCATGTACTTCATCCCGTTCCCAACGCCGGGCCACGCGCTGCCGATGTCCGACCTGGCCCGCCTCTTCGCGTCGCGCGGCGCCGACGCCACCCTCGTCCTCACCCACGCCAACGCCGCCAGGCTCGGCGGCCCCGTGGCCCGCGCGGCCGCCGCGGGCTTCCGCATCCGCGTCCACGCGCTGCCCCTGCCCGCCGAGGCCGCGGGGCTCACGGGCGGGCACGAGAGCGCCGACGACCTCCCCACCCGCGAGGACGCGGGCCCGTTCGCCGTCGCCGTCGACCTCCTCGCGCCGCTCTTCGCCGACCTCCTGCGCCGCCACCCCGCCGACGCCGTCGTCTTCGACGGCGTCCTCCCGTGGGCCGCCACCGCCGCCGCCGAGCTCCGCATCCCGCGGTACGCGTTCACCGGCACCGGCTGCTTCGCGCTCTCGGTGCAGCGGTCCCTGCTCCTCCACACCCCGCAGGAGAGCGTCGCGTCGCCCACGGAGCCGTTCCTCGTGCCGGGGCTCCCGGACGCGGTGCGGCTCACCAGGTCGAGGCTCGCCGAGGCGACGCTCCCCGGCGCGGACTCGCGGGAGTTCCTGAACCGCATGTTCGACATCGAGCGCGCCACGGCCGGCTGGGTCGTCAACTCGTTCGCCGACCTCGAGCAGAGGTACATGGAGCACTACGAGAAGGACACCGGGAAGCCGGTGTTCGCCGTCGGGCCGGTCTGCCTCGTCAACGGCGACGGCGACGACGTCTTGGAGCGCGGCCGCGGCGGGGAGCCGGGTGCCGCCGCGGAGGCCGCACGCGTGCTGGGATGGCTCGACACGAAGCCCGCGCGGTCGGTGGTGTACGTCTGCTTCGGCAGCCTCACCCGGTTCCCGCCTGAGCAGGTGACGGAGCTCGGCATGGGCCTCGCGGACTCCGGCGCGAACTTCGTGTGGGTCGTCGGGGACAAGAACGCTCCGCCGCTCCCCGACCGCGGGCTGGTGGTCAGGGGGTGGGCACCGCAGGTGGCGGTGCTGAGGCACGCGGCTGTTGGCGCGTTCGTGACGCACTGCGGATGGGGCGCGGTGACCGAGGCGGCGGCGGCTGGTGTCCCGGTGGTGACATGGCCGGTTTTCGCGGAGCAGTTCTACAACGAGGCGCTGGTGGTGGGCATCGCCGGCACGGGCGTCGGCGCCGGCGCGGAGAGAGGGTACGTGTGGGGAGGCGAGGAGCTGGGCGGGGTGGTGGTGGGCAGGGAGAAGGTGGCGGAGAGGGTCCGCGCGGCGATGGCCGACGAGGGGCTGCGACGGAAGGCAGGGGAGGTCGGGGAGAGAGCGCGGCGGGCCATGGAGGTGGGAGGTTCTTCGTACGTGGCCGTTGGGGCGCTGCTGAATGATGTGCGGCGCCGGCGCCAGCACGGGGGTTGACGGCGGGAGCCGGGCGAGCAGCTGCACCGCCATGTTCCATTACGAACTCATTCGTCCTCAATTCGCGTCGTGTCCACAATATATACAAAACAAAAGGCACAAAAAATTTGAAGTACAGCTTCCTAAGCGGGGCCTACATGATATAATTTTATTTATCACGTGGTTCAAATTCATTCGGTGTCTCTACAATGTGAGATAATCAGACACTTTGGGTTTCTTGGATAGGGCTGGACCAAAAGCTCGTAGCTCGCGAGCTTAATGAGCGCTCGGAAGTTCAGCTCGTTAAGTTCGTAGCTCGCTTCTTAATGAAAAGAGCCAATCATTGATTTTAGCTCGTTAAGCTTAACGAGCTTAACGAGCAAGCTAACGAGTTTCACGAGTAGCTCGTTAAGCTTGTTAGTAACAACACAATACATATTTTCATCTTATGTGACAAACTTTTTATAGCACCTCAGCCCATTTATTTAATTTAATCGACATATGAGGCAACAAACTACTTCATTTCTTTTTGTAGTCACCATATTTCATCTTAAAAACCATACCTACACATTCATCATGTATATCATAACACATTATAATCTGTTAACGAGCGCTCGCGAGTGCTCACGAGCTTAACGAGCTTCAAACGAGCCGAGCCGAGCAGGGTTTTCTGCTCGTTAATCTTAACGAGCTTAACGAGCCGAGCGTTAACGAGCGCGAGCTTAGCGAGTACGAGCTTAACGAGCCGAGCTACTCGTTAGTCCACCCCTATTCTTGGATTAGAAGTTTGGTGTATGGGTAGTTTTTTTAGGGGTGGTGTTTGGATAGGTAGGGAATGCAGAACGTGGAGGGCCGTCTTGGCTCTCGGAAGTACTCCCTCTGTTTCAAAATAGATGCCTCAACTGCATTAAGGGAGGAATTCTTGTAGTGGAGGAGAATTGTGACGCCCGGATAATTAAGCTACAGTGATTCCCCGCTAATGATGCCACGTCACCACGGTTACTGTGATAAACTCTCGATAGTTCAGAACCGAAACAAATTCAAAATTTAAATAAAAGAAAACAATAAAAGTTTTTAAAAATTAAAACAAAAATGTTCGGTGGTTGCCAAATATTACAAAGATAATTATGGTGTAAGGTTCACAATTTTATAAAATGCCTAAGTGTTTATAAATAAATAAAAACAGAAAAGAAAATAAATAAAAAGGAAACAGAAAACAATACAAAAAAAAGGAAGAGAAACCCCCCCTGGACCCTGGCCCAACTGGGCCGACCCTAGGCCCAGTCGGCCACCCCCATAACCCCCACGCCCTGAAACCCTAACCCCCAGATCCCCCACTACCCACTCCCCCGATTCCCCACTCTCCCTCTCTTTCTCCCGATCCCATCTGGGTCGAGGCACCCGAGCCCGCCGCCGTCGTTCGACCCGCGGCGCTGCCCGTCGCCACCGCCCGGGGCCACCTCGCCGGACCGCCGCACCACCGCCCCCTGCCTCCTCCCAGGCGCCCCCCTACTCGACTGGATCGGGGAGGGGCCAGATCCCGCGCCGCCCTGAGCCTGCGACGCCGGCGCCCATCCCCGGCGCCGCCTCGTCGCTGCTGTGCTCCGCCACCTCGTCGTCGCCGCTCCATCGCCTCTCCCTCGCCGACGCCAACGCGCCCCGTCGCCCCCCCTTCCCTGCTCGCAAGTGAGCGCTGTCGTCCCCCTTCGCCCCCTCTCTCCCTGTGTCGCCCCGGTCACCACCATCCCTGCCCGCGGTCGACGCGCTCCGGCCCCGCCCGTTGCACGCTCACCGCGTGCCTCTCCCCGTCGCTCCCGTGCACGGCCTCGCTGGCCCACGGCCGCGGCCATGGCGCTCGACCGCCCTGCTCGTGACCCGTGGCCGCGCCACCATCGCCTCCTCATGCGCCCCCCCACTGCGTCGCGGCCTTCGCCTGGACGCCGCCCCTCGCTGCCGATTCCCGGCGCCCGCACGCGTGCCGACTGCCTCGGTCGCGCCCGGTGGCCTCACCCCCACACCGCCGCCCCGCAATGCCCGGTCGGGTGCGCCCCTGTTCGGGCTGTGCCCCGACGCCCGCGCCCTCTAGGCCCCTATGGGCCACAGACATGTGGGGCCCGGCCCCAGAACGTTTTAGAAAAAAAAATATTAAAAAAAATATTAAATGAATAAATAAATAATAATTAAAAAATTAAAATGTTAATTAATTAATTAATTAAGTAATTAAATAAGTTAATTAATCCTGATTAGATTAACCTAATCACTAATTAAATTAACTAATTTGTAATTAAACTAAACAGAGAATGACAGGTGGGTCCCACTGGACCCACATGTCAGGTTGACCAAGTCAACTCTGTTGACTGCTGATGTCAGCATGACATCATGCTGATGTCATTAATCTATTTTTCGAATTAATTAAATAATTAAATAAATTCCAGAAAATTCATAAAATCTTTAGAAAATCATATCTTTTAATCCGTAACTCGGATTAAAATATTTTCAACACGAAAGTTGCTCAGAACGACGTGACGAATCCGGTTACGCAACCCGTTCGTCCGCCACACACCCCTAGCATACCGAACACGCAACTTTCCCCCTCCGGTTCATCTGTCAGAAAACACGAAACACCGGGAATACTTTCCCGGATGTTCCCCCCCCCTTCACCGGTATCACCTACTACCGCCTTAGGGCACACCGAACATCGCGTATTGCCTTGTTATATTTTGTGATGCTTTGTTTGCTCTGTATTCATTATTTCTTCCCCCTCTTCTCTCCGGTAGACTACGAGACCGACGCTGCTGTTGACTAGTTCGACTACGGAGTTGACGACTCCTCTCTCTTGCCAGAGCAACCAGGCAAGCCCCCCCCCTTGATCACCAGATATCGCCTATTCTACTCTATACTGCTTGCATTAGAGTAGTGTAGCATGTTACTGCTTTCCGTTAATCCTATTCTGATGCATAGCCTGTCATTGCTGCTACAGTCATTGATACCTTACCCGCAATCCTAAATGCTTAGTATAGGATGCTAGTGTTCCATCAGTGGCCCTACACTCTTGTCCGTCTGCCATGCTATACTACTGGGCTGTGATCACTTCGGGAGGTGATCACGGGCATATACTATATACTTTACACTGTTACATTACCTGTGATACTGTACAGAGTTGGGGGCTGAAAGGACAGGTGGCTCCATCCCGGTAGAGGTGGGCCTGGGTTCCCGACGGTCCCCGACGGTTACTTTGTGGCGGAGCGACAGGGCAGGTTAAGACCACCTAGGAGACAGGTGGGCCTGGCCCTGTTCGGCGTTCGCGGATACTTAACACGCTTAACGAGATCTTGGTATTTGATCTGAGTCGGCTACGAGCCTATACGCACTAACCATCTACGTGGGAGTAGTTATGGGTATCCCGACGTCGTGGTATCAGCCGAAGCACTTCAGACGTCAGCGACGGAGCGGCGCGCGCCGGATTGGAACGTAAGCCTGCTCTTGTATTAAGGGGGCTAGTTCTGCTTCCGGCCGCCCTCGCAACGTGCAGGTGTGCTATGGGCGATGGGCCCAGACCCCTGTGCGCTTAGGTTTAGACCGGCGTGCTGGCCTCTCTGTTTTGCCTAGGTGGGGCTGCGACGTGTTGATCTTCCGAGGTCGGGCATGACCCAGGAAAGTGTGTCCGGCCAAATGGGATCGAGCGTGTTGGGTTATGTGGTGCACCCCTGCAGGGAAGTTAATCTATTCGAATAGCCGTGATCTTCGGTAACATGACAACTTGGAGTTGTACCTTGACCTTATGACAACTAGAACCGGATACTTAATAAAACACACCCTTCCAAGTTCCACAGACAACCCGGTGATCGCTTTTCTACAGGGCGACGAGGAGAGGATCGCCGGGTAGGATTATGCTATGCGATGCTACTGGAGATGCTACCTGGATATGCTACTTGGAGATGCTACTTGGAGGACTTCAATCTACTCTCTTCTACATGCTGCAAGACGGAGGCTGCCAGAAGCGTAGTCTTCGACAGGATTAGCTATCCCCCTCTTATTTTGGCATTCTGCAGTTCAGTCCACTGATATGGCCTCCTTACACATATACCCATGCATATGTAGTGTAGTTCCTTGCTTGCGAGTACTTTGGATGAGTACTCACGGTTGCTTTCTCCCCCCTTTTTCCCCTTTCCTTTCTTTCTAGTTGTCGCAACCAGATGCTGGAGTCCAGGAGCCAGGAGCCAGCGTCGATGACGACTACTACATTGGAGGTGCCTACTACTACGTGCAGGCTGACGGCGACGACCAGGAGTAGTTAGGAGGATCCCAGGCAGGAGGCCTGCGCCTCTTTCGATCTGTATCCCAGTTTGTGCTAGCCATCTTATGGCAACTTGTTTAACTTATGTCTGTACTCAGATATTGTTGCTTCCGCTGACTCGTCTATGATCGAGCACTTGTATTCGAGCCCTCGAGGCCCCTGGCTTGTATTATGATGCTTGTATGACTTATTTTATTTGTAGAGTTGTGTTGTGATATCTTCCCGTGAGTCCCTGATCTTGATCGTACACATTTGCGTGCATGATTAGTGTATGATTGAATCGGGGGCGTCACACAAGATAAGACTAGTAACAGCAAGCAAATTGACAATATCGACGCCCACAACTACTTTGTGTTCTACTCGTGCATAGTAACTACGCATAGACCTAGCTCATGATGCCACTGTTGGGGAACGTAGCAGAATTTTAAAATTTTCTACGCATTAGCAAGATCAATCTATGGAGTCATCTAGCAACGAGGGAGAGAGGAGTGGATCTACATACCCTTGTAGATCACGAGCGGAAGCGTTCAAGAGAACGGGGTTGATGGAGTCGTACTCAACGTGATTGAAATCACCGATGACCAAGTGCCGAATGGACATCACCTCCGCGTTCAACACACATACGGTTGGGAAGACGTCTCCTCCAACTTGATCCAGCAAGGGGGAAGGAGAGGTTGATGAAGATCCAGCAGCATGACGGCGTGGTGGTGGAAGCAACGGTGATCTCGGCAGGGCTTCGCCAAGCGCTGGGAGACGGAGGAGTGTCACGGGAGGGAGAGGGAGAGGCCAGGGGCTTGGTGCGCAGCTCTCCCTCCCCCCCACTATATATAGGGTGCCTAGGGGGGGCGGCCCTAGGAGATCCAATCTCCTAGGGGGGGCGGCGGCTAAGGGGGTGCCTTGCCCCCCAAGGCAAGGGTGGCGCCCCCACCCCTAGGGTTTCCAACCCTAGGCGCAGGGGGAGGCCCAAGGGGGGCGCACCAACCCACTAGGGGCTGGTTCCCCTCCCACTTCAGTGAAGGAAATATGCCCTAGAGGCAATAATAAAGTTATTATTTATTTCCTTATAATCATGATAAATGTTTATTATTCATGCTAGAATTGTATTTACCGGAAACATAATACATGTGTGAATACATAGACAAACAAAGTGTCACTAGTATGCCTCTACTTGACTAGCTCGTTAATCAAAGATGGTTATGTTTCCTAACCATGAACAATGAGTTGTTATTTGATTAACGAGGTCACATCATTAGTAGAATGATCTGATTGACATGACCCATTCCATTAGCTTAGCACCCGATCGTTTAGTATGTTGCTATTGCTTTCTTCATGACTTATACATGTTCCTATGACTATGAGATTATGCAACTCCCGTTTACCGGAGGAACACTTTGGGTACTACCAAACGTCACAACGTAACTGGGTGATTATAAAGGAGTACTACAGGTGTCTCCAATGGTCGATGTTGGGTTGGCGTATTTCGAGATTAGTATTTGTCACTCCGATTGTCGGAGAGGTATCTCTGGGCCCTCTCGGTAATACACATCACATAAGCCTTGCAAGCATTACAACTAATATGTTAGTTGTGAGATGATGTATTACGGAACGAGTAAAGAGACTTGCCGGTAACGAGATTGAACTAGGTATTGGATACCGACGATCGAATCTCGGGCAAGTAACATACCGATGACAAAGGGAACAACGTATGTTGTTATGCGGTCTGACCGATAAAGATCTTCGTAGAATATGTAGGAGCCAATATGGGCATCCAGGTCCCGCTATTGGTTATTGACCGGAGACGTGTCTCGGTCATGTCTACATTGTTCTCGAACCCGTAGGGTCCGCACGCTTAAGGTTACGATGATAGTTATATTATGAGTTTATGCATTTTGATGTACCGAAGGTTGTTCGGAGTCCCGGATGTGATCACGGACATGACGAGGAGTCTCGAAATGGTCGAGACGTAAAGATTGATATATTGGAAGCCTATATTTGGATGTCGGAAGTGTTCCGGGTGAAATCGGGATTTTACCGGAATACCGGGAGGGTTACCGGAACCCCCCGGGAGCCATATGGGCCTTCATGGGCCTTAGTGGAAAGGAGAAAGAGGCAGCCCAAGGTGGCTGCGCCTCTTCCCCCTCCCCTAGTCCTATTAGGACTAGGAGAAGGTGGTCGGCCCCCCTCTCTCCCTTCCCCTCCGAGGAATCCTAGTTGGACTAGGATTGGGGGGAGGAATCCTACTCCCAGAGGGAGTAGGACTCTCCTGCGCCTCCCTCTATGGCCGGCCAGCCTCCCCCCTTCTACTCCTTTATATACGGAGGCAGGGGCACCTCTAAACACACAAGTTGACACAAGTTGATCCACGTGATCGATTCCTTAGCCGTGTGCGGTGCCCCCTGCCACCATATTCCTCGATAATACTGTAGCGGAGTTTAGGCGAAGCCCTGCTGCTGTAGTTCATCAAGATCGTCACCACGCCGTCGTGCTGACGGAACTCTTCCCCGACACTTTGCTGGATCGGAGTCCGGGGATCGTCATCGAGCTGAACGTGTGCTCGAACTCGGAGGTGCCGTAGTTTCGGTGCTTGATCGGTTGGATCGTGAAGACGTACGACTACTTCCTCTACGTCGTGTCATCGCTTCCGCAGTCGGTCTGCGTAGGGTACGTAGACAATACTCTTCCCCTCGTTGCTATGCATCACATGATCTTGCGTGTGCGTAGGAAATTTTTTGAAATTACTACGAAACCCAACAGTGGTATCAGAGCCTAGGTTATTTATGTTGATGTTATATGCACGAGTAGAACACAAGTGAGTTGTGGACGATACAAGTCATACTGCCTACCAGCATGTCATATTTTGGTTCGGCGGTATTGTTGGACGAGACGACCCGGACCAACCTTACGCGTACGCTTACGCGAGACCGGTTCCCTCGACGTGCTTTGCACAGAGATGGCTTGCGGGCGACTGCCTCTCCAACTTTAGTTGAACCAAGTATGGCTACGCCCGGTCCTTGCGAAGGTTAAAACGGAGTCTATTTGACAAACTATCGTTGTGGTTTTGATGCGTAGGTGAGATTGGTTCTTACTTAAGCCCGTAGCAGCCACGTAAAACATGCAACAATAAAGTAGAGGACGTCTAACTTGTTTTTGCAGGGCATGTTGTGATGTGATATGGTCAAGGCATGATGCTGAATTTTATTGTATGAGATGATCATGTTTTGTAACCGAGTTATCGGCAACTGGCAGGAGCCATATGGTTGTCGCTTTATTGTATGCAATGCAATCGCGATGTAATGCTTTACTTTATTACTAAACGGTAGTGATAGTCGTGGAAGCATAAGATTGGCGAGACGACAACGATGCTACGATGGAGATCAAGGTGTCGCGCCGGTGACGATGGTGATCATGACGGTGCTTCGGAGATGGAGATCACAAGCACAAGATGATGATGGCCATATCATATCACTTATATTGATTGCATGTGATGTTTATCTTTTTATGCATCTTATCTTGCTTTGATTGACGGTAGCATTATAAGATGATCTCTCACTAAATTATCAAGAAGTGTTCTCCCTGAGTATGCACCGTTGCGAAAGTTCTTCGTGCTGAGACACCACGTGATGATCGGGTGTGATAGGCTCTACGTTCAAATACAACGGGTGCAAAACAGTTGCGCACGCAGAATACTCAGGTTAAACTTGACGAGCCTAGCATATGCAGATATGGCCTCGGAATACGGAGACCGAAAGGTCGAGCATGAATCATATAGTAGATATGATCAACATAATGATGTTCACCGATGAAACTACTCCATCTCACGTGATGATCGGACATGGTTTAGTTGATTTGGATCACGTGGTCACTTAGAGGATTAGAGGGATGTCTATCTAAGTGGGAGTTCTTTAGTAATATGATTAATCGAACTTAAAATTTATCATGAACTTAGTCCCTGATAGTATCTTGCTTGTTTATGTTGATTGTAGATAGATGGCTCGTGCTGTTGTTCCGTTGAATTTTAATGCGTTCCTTGAGAAAGCAAAGTTGAAAGATGATGGTAGCAATTACACGGACTGGGTCCGTAACTTGAGGATTATCCTCATTGCTGCACAGAAGAATTACGTCCTGAAAGCACCGCTGGGTGCCAGGCCTGCTGCTGGAGCAACACCAGATGTTGTGAACGTCTGGCAGAGCAAAGCTGATGACTACTCGATAGTTCAGTGTGCCATGCTTTACGGCTTAGAATCGGGACTTCAACGACGTTTTGAACGTCATGGAGCATATGAGATGTTCCAGGAGTTGAAGTTAATATTTCAAGCAAATGCCCGAATTGAGAGATATGAAGTCTCCAATAAGTTCTACAGCTGCAAGATGGAGGAGAACAGTTCTGTCAGTGAGCATATACTCAAAATGTCTGGGTATAATAATCACTTGATTCAATTGGGAGTTAATCTTCCGGATGATTGCGTCATTGACAGAATTCTCCAATCACTGCCACCAAGCTACAAGAGCTTCGTGATGAACTATAATATGCAAGGGATGAACAAGACTATTCCCGAGCTCTTCGCAATGCTGAAAGCTGCGGAGGTAGAAATCAAAAAGGAGCATCAAGTGTTGATGGTTAACAAAACCACTAGTTTCAAGAAAAAGGGCAAAGGAAAGAAGAAAGGGAACTTCAAGAAGAACAGCAAGCCAGTTGCTGCTCAAGAGAAGAAACCCAAGTCTGGACCTAAGCCTGAAACTGAGTGCTTCTACTGCAAGCAGACTGGTCACTGGAAGCGGAACTGCCCCAAGTATTTGGCGGATAAGAAGGATGGCAAGTTGAACAAAGGTATATGTGATATACATGTTATTGATGTGTACCTTACTAATGCTCGCAGTAGCACCTGGGTATTTGATACTGGTTCTGTTGCTAATATTTGCAACTTGAAACAGGGGCTACGGATTAAGCGAAGATTGGCTAAGGACGAGGTGACGATGCGCGTGGGAAACGGTTCCAAAGTCGATGTGATCGCAGTCGGCACGCTACCTCTACATCTACCTTCGGGATTAATATTAGACCTAAGTAATTGTTATTTGGTGCCAGCGTTGAGCATGAACATTATATCTGGATCTTGTTTAATGCGAGACGGTTATTCATTTAAATCAGAGAATAATGGTTGTTCTATTTATATGAGTAATATCTTTTATGGTCATGCACCCTTGAAGAGTGGTCTATTCTTATTAAATCTCGATAGTAGTAATACACATATTCATAATGTTGAAACCAAAAGATGCAGAGTTGATAATGAAAGTGCAACTTATTTGTGGCACTGTCGTTTAGGTCATATCGGTATAAAGCGCATGAAGAAACTCCATACTGATGGACTTTTGGAACCACTTGATTATGAATCACTTGGTACTTGCGAACCGTGCCTCATGGGCAAGATGACTAAAACACCGTTCTCCGATACTATGGAGAGAGCAACAGATTTGTTGGAAATCATACATACCGATGTATGTGGTCCGATGAATATTGAGGCTCGAGGCGGATATCGTTATTTTCTCACCTTCACAGATGATTTGAGCAGATATGGATATATCTACTTAATGAAGCATAAGTCTGAAACATTTGAAAAGTTCAAAGAATTTCAGAGTGAAGTTGAAAATCATCGTAACAAGAAAATAAAGTTTCTACGATCTGATCGTGGAGGAGAATATTTGAGTTACGAGTTTGGTGTACATTTGAAAAACTGTGGAATAGTTTCACAACTCACGCCACCCGGAACACCACATCGCAATGGTGTGTCCGAACGTCGTAATCGTACTTTACTAGATATGGTGCGATCTATGATGTCTCTTACAGATTTACCGCTATCATTTTGGGGTTATGCTTTAGAGACGGCCGCATTCACGTTAATAGGGCACCATCAAAATCCGTTGAGACGACGCCTTATGAACTGTGGTTTGGCAAGAAACCAAAGTTGTCGTTTCTTAAAGTTTGGGGCTGCGATGCTTATGTGAAAAAGCTTCAACCTGATAAGCTCGAACCCAAATCGGAGAAATGTGTCTTCATAGGATGCCCAAAGGAAACTGTTGGGTACACCTTCTATCACAGATCCGAAGGCAAGACATTCGTTGCTAAGAATGGATCATTTCTAGAAAAGGAGTTTCTCTCGAAAGAAGTGAGTGGGAGGAAAGTGGAACTTGACGAGGTAACTGTACCTGCTCCCTTACTGGAAAGTAGTTCATCACAGAAAACTGTTTCAGTGACACCTACACCAGTTAGTGAGGAAGCCAATGATAATGATCATGAAACTTCAGATCAAGATACTACTGAACTTCGTAGATCAACCAGAGTAAGATCCGTGCCAGAGTGGTACGGTAATCCTGTTCTGGAAGTCATGCTACTAGATCATGATGAACCTACGAACTATGAAGAAGCGATAGTGAGCCCAGATTCCGCAAAGTGGCTTGAAGCCATGAAATCTGAGATGGGATCCATGTATGAGAACAAAGTATGGACTTTGGTTGACTTGCCCGATGATCAGCAAGCAATTGAGAATAAATGGATCTTTAAGAAGAAGACTGACGCTGATGGTAATGTTACTGTCTACAAAGCTCGACTTGTCGCAAAAGGTTTTCGGCAAGTTCAAGGGATTGACTACGATGAGACCTTCTCACCCGTAGCGATGCTTAAGTACCGTCCGAATCATGTTAGCGATTGCTGCATTTTATGCTTATGAAATTTGGCAGATGGATGTCAAAACTGCATTCCTGAATGGATTTCTGGAAGAAGAGTTGTATATGATGCAACCGGAAGGTTTTGTCGATCCAAAGGGAGCTAACAAAGTGTGCAAGCTCCAGCGATCCATTTATGGACTGGTGCAAGCCTCTCCGAGTTGGAATAAACGTTTTGATAGTGTGATCAAAGCATTTGGTTTTATATAGACTTTCGGAGAAGCCTGTATTTACAAGAAAGTGAGTGGGAGCTCTGTAGCATTTCTGATATTATATGTGGATGACATATTACTGATTGGAAATGATATAGAATTTCTGGATAGCATAAAGGGATACTTGAATAAAAGTTTTTCAATGAAAGACCTCGGTGAAGCTGCTTACATATTAGGCATTAAGATCTATAGAGATAGATCAAAACGCTTAATTGGACTTTCACAAAGCACATACCTTGACAAAATTTTGAAGAAGTTCAAAATGGATCAAGCGAAGAAAGGGTTCTTGCCTGTGTTACAAGGTGTGAAATTGAGTAAGACTCAATGCCCGACCACTGCAGAAGATAGAGAGAATATGAAAGATGTTCCCTATGCATCAGCCATAGGATCTATCATGTATGCAATGCTGTGTACCAGACCTGATGTATGCCTTGCTATAAGTTTAGCAGGGAGGTACGAAAGTAATCCAGGAGTGGATCACTGGACAGCGGTCAAGAACATCCTGAAATACCTGAAAAGGACTAAGGATATGTTTCTCGTATATGGAGGTGACAAAGAGCTCATCGTAAAAGGTTACGTTGATGCAAGCTTTGACACTGATCCGGACGATTCTAAATCGCAAACCGGATACGTGTTTACATTAAACGGTGGAGCTGTCAGTTGGTGCAGTTCTAAACAAAGCGTCGTAGCGGGATCTACATGTGAAGCGGAATACATAGCTGCTTCGGAAGCAGCAAATGAAGGAGTCTGGATGAAGGAGTTCATATCCGATCTAGGTGTCATACCTAGCGCATCGGGTCCAATGAAAATCTTTTGTGACAATACTGGTGCAATTGCCTTGGCAAAGGAATCCAGATTTCACAAAAGGACCAAACACATCAAGAGACGCTTCAACTCCATCCGGGATCTAGTCCAGGTGGGAGACATAGAGATTTGCAAGATACATACGGATCTAAATGTTGCAGACCCGTTGACTAAGCCTCTTCCACGAGCAAAACATGATCAGCACCAAGGCTCCATGGGTGTTAGAATCATTACAGTGTAATCTAGATTATTGACTCTAGTGCAAGTGGGAGACTGAAGGAAATATGCCCTAGAGGCAATAATAAAGTTATTATTTATTTCCTTATAATCATGATAAATGTTTATTATTCATGCTAGAATTGTATTTACCGGAAACATAATACATGTGTGAATACATAGACAAACAAAGTGTCACTAGTATGCCTCTACTTGACTAGCTCGTTAATCAAAGATGGTTATGTTTCCTAACCATGAACAATGAGTTGTTATTTGTTTAACGAGGTCACATCATTAGTAGAATGATCTGATTGACATGACCCATTCCATTAGCTTAGCACCCGATCGTTTAGTATATTGCTATTGCTTTCTTCATGACTTATACATGTTCCTATGACTATGAGATTATGCAACTCCCGTTTACCGGAGGAACACTTTGGGTACTACCAAACGTCACAACGTAACTGGGTGATTATAAAGGAGTACTACAGGTGTCTCCAATGGTCGATGTTGGGTTGGCGTATTTCGAGATTAGGATTTGTCACTCCGATTGTCGGAGAGGTATCTCTGGGCCCTCTCGGTAATACACATCACATAAGCCTTGCAAGCATTACAACTAATATGTTAGTTGTGAGATGATGTATTACGGAACGAGTAAAGAGACTTGCCGGTAACGAGGTTGAACTAGGTATTGGATACCGACGATCGAATCTCGGGCAAGTAACATACCGATGACAAAGGGAACAACGTATGTTGTTATGCGGTCTGACCGATAAAGATCTTCGTAGAATATGTAGGAGCCAATATGGGCATCCAGGTCCCGCTATTGGTTATTGACCGGAGACGTGTCTCGGTCATGTCTACATTGTTCTCGAACCCGTAGGGTCCGCACGCTTAAGGTTACGATGACAGTTATATTATGAGTTTACATGTTTTGATGTACCGAAGGAGTTCGGAGTCCCGGATGAGATCGGGGACATGACGAGGAGTCTCGAAATGGTCGAGACGTAAAGATTCATATATTGGATGATATGGTTAGGCCAAGGGGTCAAGCCCATGAGGCTTTAGGTCGGTGCAAAAAGGAGTTTTGCGGAGGCCAGGGGGCCAAACGCCGGAGACCCTGGCGTCTGGCCCTGGGCCAGACGCCGAGGCCCATGGCGTCTGGGCCAGACGCCAAGGATTGTGGCGTTTGGTCCTGGAGTCCGAGTGGGACTCTTGCCTTTCGGGCAAAACCGACTTTGAGGAGGCTTTTGCTCCAAGTTTCGACCCCGGGGCTCAACATATAAATAGAGGGGCAGGGCTAGCACCAAAGACACAAGAAGTTGATCCACGTGATCTATTCCTTAGCCGTGTGCGGCGCCCCCAGCCACCATATTCCTCGATAATGCTGTAGCAGAGTTTAGGCAAAGCCCTGCTGCTGTAGTTCATCAAGATCGTCACCACACCGTCGTGCTGACGGAACTCTTCCCCGACACTTTGCTGGATCGGAGTCCGGGGATCGTCATCGAGCTGAACGTGTGCTCGAACTCGGAGGTGCCGTAGTTTCGATGCTTGATCGGTTGGATCGAGAAGACGCACGACTACTTCCTCTACGTCGTGTCATCGCTTCCGCAGTCGGTCTATGTTGGGTACGTAGACAATACTCTCCCCTCGTTGCTATGCATCACATGATCTTGCGTGTGCGTAGGAAATTTTTTGAAACTACTACGAAACCCAACATTCAGCCCATTAGGTTCTCCGGGATAGGTGGCCCCACCCGGTGGACCCCCGGGACCCTTCCGGTGGTCCCGGTACAATACCGGTGACCCCCAAAACCTTCCCGATGGCCGAAAATGGACTTCCTATATATGAATCTTTACCTCCGGACCATTCCGGAACTCATCGTGACGTCCAGGATCTCATCCGGGACTCCGAACAACTTTCGGGTTACCGTGTGCTAATATCTTTACAACCCTAGCGTAACCGAACCTTAAGTGTGTAGACCCTACGGGTTCGGGAGACATGCAAACATGACCGAGAAGCCTCTCCGGTCAATAACCAACAGCGGGATCTGGATACCCATGTTGGCTCCCACATGCTCCACGATGATCTCATCGGATGAACCACAATGTCGAGGATTCAATCAATCCGTATACAATTCCCTTTGTCAATCGGTACGTTACTTGCCCAAGACTCGATCGTTGGTATCCCAATACCTTGTTCAGTCTCATTACTGGCAAGTCACTTTACTCGTACCGTAATGCATGATCCCGTGATCAACCACTTGATCACATTGAGCTTATTATGATGATGCATTACCGAGTGGGCCCAGAGATACCTCTCCGTCATACAGAGTGACAAATCCCAATCTCGCTTCGTGCCAACCCAACAGACACTTTCGGAGATACCTGTAATGTACCTTTATAGTCACCCAGTTACGTTGTGACATTTGGCACATCCAAGGCACTCCTATGGTATCCGGGAGTTGCACAATCTCATGGTCTAAGGAAATGATACTTGACATTCAGAAAAGCTACAGCAAACGAACTACACGATCTTTGAGCTAAGCTTAGGACTGGGTCTTGTCCATCACATCATTCTCCTAATGATGTGATCCCGTTATCAATGAAATCCAATGTCCATAGTCAGGAAACCATGACTATCTTTTGATCAACGAGCTAGTCAACTAGAGGCTCACTAGGGGCGTGTTGTGGTCTATGTATTCACACATGTATTACGATTTACAGATAACACAATTATAGCATGAACAATAGACAATTATCATGAACAAAGAAATATAATAATAACCATTTTATTATTGCCTCTAGGGCATATTTCCAACACATTCACCGAAGAGGAGGTCCGTTTGGCGATCCAAGAGCTCCCAGGAGACGAAGCTCCGGGCCCGGACGGATTCACTGGAGTTTTCTTCAAAGAATGTTGGGACATCATTAAGACCGAGATTATGCTTGTGATCAATAATTTCTCCAATCTGCATGTGAACAACCTCCATTGGCTCAAATCAGCCAACATTGCCCTCATCCCAAAAAAAATTGGGGCTGAAGACATCTCCGATTTTCGGCCTATCAGTCTCATTCACGCGGTTGCAAAGATCATAGCTAAGATGATGGCTACTCGGCTAGCCCCTCACATGCCCGCGCTTGTCTCCAACACACAAAGTGCCTTCATTAGGAAAAGAAGTATCCACGACAACTTCATGTATGTCCGCAACTTGGCCCGCAGACTCCACCGTACCAAATCCCCTACTTTGCTTCTCAAGCTAGACATCAAGAAAGCCTTCGACTCGGTTAGGTGGGGTTACCTTATGGACTTGCTGCGCCACCATCACTTCCCAAGCCGGTTCTGTGATTGGATATCTGCTCTCCTTTCCACGGCCTCCTCCAGAGTTCTTCTCAATGGTGTTGCTGGCGACCCAATCACGCATGCATGTGGGCTTCGGCAGGGGGATCCTCTCTCCCCTCTGCTCTTTGTCCTTGCCATTGATCCCCCGCACCATATCCTAGCCAAGGCTACCACGCAAGGCAACCTCCATCCACTCTGTGGCAACCCCATCCGGGCCTCCTTATACGCTGACGATGCGGCCATCTTTGTGGCTTCTTTTAAGGAAGATATACAATTCCTCGCTTCAACGCTTTCTGCCTTTGGTGAAGTCACTGGATTAGTCACCAATTGCAACAAGAGCTTAGTTGCGCCCATCCGTTGTGCCAACTTGGACCTTGATGACATCCTTCAGGCTTTCCAGGCAGTCCGAACATCTTTCCCCTTGCGATACCTTGGCCTTCCCCTGTCGGTCACTAGACTCAAGCGCATACACTTTCAGTATCTTGAGGACAAGATTGCGGGCAAGCTGCCGCCTTGGTCGGCTATGCATGTTGCGACCCCTGGACGCATTGTTTTGGTCAAAGTTGTCCTCACAGCCATTGCGATCTACCATCTCACGCCGATGGAGCTCCTAGCTGAGGTGTGGAAAAAGATTGACAGTCTGCGACGTGCTTATCTTTGGGCTAGCTGTGACAAGGTGTCTGGTGGAAAGTGTAAGGTTAATTGGGAGCATGTTTGCAAGCCCAAGATCTTTGGTGGCTTGGGTGTGCTCAATCTCGAGAAATTTGCAACCGCCCTTCGTCTTCGTTGGCTTTGGTTCGAATGGGCCGACCCTCCCAAAAACTTGGATGGGGATGGAAACGCCTTGTACTGATACTGACAGAGATCTTTTTTCAGCATCCACGATTGTGACCGTTGGTGATGGCAAAAAAGCAAAATTCTGGGAGTCATCTTGGCTCAATGGCCTCCGACCTAAAGATATCACTCCTAAAATCTTCGAAATATCCAAAAAGAAGGCATGCTTGGTTAGTAAGGCTCTTGACAACAATTTCTGGGTCCGGCAAATTGACTTTTCACAGGGGCTCACTTTGGCACATATCGAGGAGTTTGCGGTCTTATGGGAGTTGGTTACTGAAGTTGCTCTCAATCCGGAAACGAAGGACATCATTTCCTGGAAATTCACTTCCATTAGTGAATATTCGGCGGCTACAGCGTACATGGCACAATTCGAGGGCCTAGTTCTCAGCCCAGCTGCTCCCACAATCTGGAGGAGTTGGGCTCCCCCAAAATGCAAGGTCTTCACTTGGCTTATCATCGAAAACCGTGTGTGGACGGCGCATCGATTACAACGGCGAGGATGGCCAAACTGTGGACTTTGTCCCCTATGCAAACAAGTCCAAGAGTCCGCCCTCCATCTCCTCTTCCAGTGCAGGTTCACTACCCATGTCTGGCATGCGGTGGTCGCCTGGCTTGGCATGCAGGACCACTCGCCACTGAATTGGCGCCATGAAGACACGGTTCAAGATTGGTGGCTTAAGACGATAAACTTTGGAGGGCACATCAAGAAAGCCACTGCCTCTGTTCTGATGCTTGTCATGTGGAAAATATGGAAGGAGCGAAACGCAAGAGTCTTTCGCAACACGGCTTCACCGACCACCATTATTGTTGCCAAGATCAAAGAGGAGGCCCATCTTTGGGCGTTGGCGGGAGCCAAACACCTGAGTGTGCTTATGTCGCGAGAGTAATCTTTCTTTCTTGCCGCTCTGCGGCTTTTGTCTAAACCTTCTCCTTAATTAATGAAAATGGCAAGTCTTTTGCCTTGTTTTAAAAAAAAAACCTTTGTGCTAACTTTAGTACAAGGTTATACAAAGTTAGTACAAAATAGATGCTTCTGAATGAACAGTACATTTAAAATAAAAGTATTTTTTTGGATGTTCATGATAGACTAACAAGCGTGCCTACCAATTTTAATTCAAAACGGAATAGCAGTGCTTCGTTAGTTTAAAAAAATTAAATGAATTGTAACATTTGCCGTTCAATTGTTTTTTTTTTTGCACAGGTCAAATAGTTTAAGCTTTTCCACTAAAAAATTGCAGCTAACATTTGGCATATACTAAAAATTGGATGGCTACCGATTTGGATTTTCCTTCGAGAGAAGATCATATTATACAAAATACATGTGTGTAATTTTCATTATACTTCTTGTACAACACTGTTGTTTTCAATGGGCTTGACATGATTTTGACGTCCAGATATTTCTATTGCCATGTTCTTAAGTGGAAATTCTACTTTGGTCGAGCCAATTATGTTGTAATGTTAGCATTTTAGAAGTTACCGGGACTTAGATGTAACAGTCCATTGCATACAAGATTTTTTTCTCTCAAAAAATTGCCACCTACTTGGTCATCTGAAGCCTTAAGAATGGTTAGTGAAGATGATGCAGTGTTGTGCTGAAACGACAGACATAACGTATACATACATTTTTATTTTGTAAATCAGATGCTAGCCAAGCTCACTCTGTTCACTGCTCTCTTTTGGTTAAAAATGTGCAGCTGCATTCAGTTTTAGTTCTATTCTTTCATGTCCCCACTTCACCTTATATGGGCAACACTTTGTGGGACGTGGAGTATGTGAGCCCAAGCTCATATGATCTTGAATGAATAGTAAAACCCAAAAAAAGTTAAAAAAATTAAAAAAAACTCTGATTTTTTAAAGGAAATATTGATGTTTTTTCTACACACATGCAAAATTTCATGGCGAATTTTTTTTGTCCACACCTCCACAAATGTTATTATGTCTCAGAAATTTGCATGCATGTAGGAAAAATATCAATGTTTCTTGCCGAAACATTTAATATTATTTTTTGAACTTTTTTACAATTATTTTGGATTTTACTGTTCATTCGAGATCATCTGAGCCCGAGCTCACAATAGCACTTTCGACACTTTGTATGTTCAGTATAATTATGTATACTAAGTTCCCTGAAAATACAGTGGTGCACGATCACTGAGAAGCGACGCTTGGGCCCCACACATAAGTTGATAGACTGGTTGGGGAGGCTGTCAGGCCCACACTCAAGGGTCATGCCATTGATATGGTCTAGTGCAGCCCGTGACGCTTATAGCACACCATCACGCCCAAACAACAACACTTGACGATAGTAAATACAAAGGTTATCAAAGACCCCACGACACCTTGCAATAAAGATTGGAATGTCACTAGTAGAAAACGGAGCTTTATTACCGGTTCGTAAGGGCCTTTAGTACGGGTTCTACAACCAGCACTAAAGGATGGAGATTAAAGGCCCTCCTCCCCTTTAGTCCCGATTCAGCACAAACCGCCACTAAAGGCCCACCACGTGGCGCGAGCCTGTGCCGTGGTATGGGGGACCTTTAGTTCTGGTTGGTAACACCAACCGGTATAAAAAGTTTTTTTGGAATTTTTTTTCTCGATTTTCAATTTTCTGAATTATTTGACGATTTAATCTCTAATCACCCCTCATAACTGCTCAAGTGTGGATCACTCATTCCAAATCGTCTAACTTCCCAACCGGCCACCCATCCTCTCACTACTCCAGCCTGAGCACGCTTAACTTTCGAGTTCTATTCCCCCTAGTTTCCATGTCCGCACTTGTTGTTTTCCTAACAATAGTAAGCTGTCAATCCTATTAACCCTCAGAAGTTTAGCTTGAGCATTAGGTCACACGTTTCATCGTTTGAGTTTGAAACTATTATCCTAAAAAACAATAATTATTTAGTATCACTAATATTTCTTGAATAAGTAGTTTGACCATATTTGACCAAAATTCAAAAAACTGAAATAATTATTTAGTAACACCAATATTTCTTGAATAAGTAGCTTGACCATAGTTTGACCAGTACCGGTTTGTGTCTGCAACCAGGACTATAGGTTAAGACCCCTTTAGTGCCGGTTTGTGATACAAACCAGGATTATGGGTTAGACCTTTAGTCCCTGTTTGTGTCACAAACGGGCACTAAAGGGGCTCGTGGGGCCCTGGCCTGACGCCAGCCTGCCACCAACCCTTTAGTACCGGTTCATGGCACGAACCGGTACTAAAGGTTCAACACAAACCGGCACTAATGCATAGCCGTTTGAACCGACACTAATGTTCATATTAATGCCGGTTCAGTTATAAACTGGTACTAATGTGCTTCACATTAGGTACCTTTTCTACTAGTGTGTGTAAGACCATGAGAGTTGCACACCGAACAACACCCTTCTCCTCATGCCTTTCTTTTTTTCTTCTGAGATTGCCCCTCGTGTTTACTTACTGCATTGAAGGACACGGATGACGCAATAAATGCAAAGGAAAATAAGAACTCATCCGACCTAAAAACAAAACACAACTAACCCCGTAACACAACACCAAAAAATAATACTCTCGGGAAAGGGGAAAATGTGAACGCTACAACAGAAGAATGTCACAGCGAAGCGCGCTTTAGCCTCTAGTTGTTCCTGATGTTCTCTAATATGTAGACGACTTTTAGGATCCATCCCATGAAGATGATTTCTACAATATTGCCTTATACACATTGATTACATCCATATATTGGGTTCCCGTTGTGTTAGCTAATTCAGGTGTATAATTTTTTCTCACTAGTAAGCGTGCACGTGCAACGCATGTATCCTAATAAACTAAAATAAAAACATGAACTTTTGTATTGTTGTACCGAAACATTTAAATGTGCTGTCATACTGAATTTTTAATGTAATAATTTATTTTAGATTAAGTCATAGGTCTTGTTTGACGGTGAAAGATTTTCATTGTTGAAATGTTGTGATTCCAAAATTCGAAATACAAAAATGAAAAAACTCGTGCATGTAACACACGACCAATACACATGTCTTCACATAAAATTAACGATCACATAAATGTATTGTAATTGTTACTTATTACAAAAATACTTAAAAATAACAACTAAGCAACATTATCTAGTAATCATCATTTGATGATGATCCTCTCTGGAAGGTCCATCTTTTGATTCGATCTATAATGCTTCGTTCTAAGACTGGGATATTGTTTAGAACTTCATTTTCTTCATACTTCAAAATATGAACCAAAAAGCGCTTCCTCAGTTCAAAATCATCCTACATATGCATTATATAACATTGTTATTAGAAAAAAAAACATGAGTAACGTGTGTAGAAATGAGCATGGTGTGAAATACTTACCTTGGGTACTGGAAAATGTAGTGTTCCATCATGCCATGAGTGCATTAAATTGAAAATCAAATAACCAGATAGGGGACTGCATGTATGAAATGTTACATGTGAGTTGAATGAATCAATTAAGAGTGTGATGTATTGACAATATTCTTACCCGTATGGATTTGTGGGAACAACAGGAACTTTGCATCCCCATTTCAAAATGTCGTCCTTAAAGGCAGGGTTTGCAGTTTGAAGTGCAAGGTTTAGATCGTTGACCATAGTTTTAAGTATATGCTTTCCGAAAGTAGGTATTGAAAGCGGGTCCAAAATAGAAACAACTTTTTTTTGTTGGTCCAAGATGAACAACAAAAATAGTCCAAGAATATCACAAGGCAATAAAATCTGCAATGACGCATCAATCATTATCATTTATTAGGACCAAATAAACAATGACTTTGAATTGAAATCTTACCGTATCACATTCCGAGATATGATACTCATTGCTATTAGGCCAGCTATCAAATAGTTGTGCCAACATAGCAATGTCCATACCATCATGATGACTTGGGACTTGTGCATACTGGGACATGGACTACAGTAATGTAAGAAAACATGAGTAGAATGAGGCAAACTGTAAAATGTGATTATAATAACTTACACAGAATCGTAGATCCATATAGTGTGTTGGGACATCTCTAGCAAGCTGGACGTCGTGGCATGCTAGTATCCTCACAGCCATGTTAAAACAATCAGCATCCATGTACTCATCATTCTTTAATATGTTCTTTAATTGTCTCAAGTTCAAACTAATAGGATAAGGTTGAGAGCTTTTCACCCATTCGCTCTTGTGAAATGGGAATTCTGTCAATTATAATTATACATGAGTAATAATTTATTAGAAAAAAAGAATTGGAAAAATGTGTCTTACTCTAGCAAAGGGATATCATCAACCATGCTGATGAACAAGCAAAGTTCATCCATTAAGTCGTCGTTTGTTGGAGTGACAAACGGCGAAAGGATAAATGATCGCGAGATGAGCTCAACTTGTGATGATGAGTTGGATGCTTTGGGTTTGTTAGGAGGTCTTTCGACGATCATACAATCGGTGGGATCCGTGTTGGTTTCATCATCATCCAAGTCTCGGTTTCTTATATCATCATCATTGAATTCCGAGTCGACTAAAATGACAGCTAATTTTGTTCTAAAATCTGTCATATGAACCTAAAGTGAAGTACTAACAAGACTTAATTTTCAAATAATGATAAAATACGAAATAATTAGTATCATGATATGATGCAAATTATACATGTCCGGGAGTGTCAGACAGACTATCTCCCGTGAAGTACTCCATGTAGTTTAACATGCAGAGACCACAAGATGACTTGGATGATTACAAATTTTTGATATGATTAATAACAAAAATATTATATTAATACTAAAATATTAGTATTATAAAATGATGTTGACCGAACCACAAGTCATATCGGACACACTCGATTAAAAAGGAATTGAACAACATTTGCCGCTAATTTAAATCAAATGACCAAAAGGGCTATCAATAAAATAATTGAATTTGTCAACACATATTTTTTATTATAAATCAACTGAACAAAAAGGCTATCAATAAAAAAATGAATTTGTCAATGCATAATTTCTTTGAGAGGAACCCATATAATTATTCCTTCATAAAATGGTTGTCGATCATAGATATTAAAAATAAAACAAAAGGGACACGGCCGATGATCCATTCGGCGACATAATTTGGCCACGCAAAAGAAACCAGAGGTTGCATTGCAAAAGGAAAGAGAGCAACCAGAGGAACACTAATGAGGAGCTTCGGGCGAAAAGAAAATTAAAAAAAAAGAGCAGCTGGTGCAAAGTATCTCAGTCTCCCCGCACACTAATGTGGAGGAGTTGTTTTCTCACAACAGTATGTGTGCGTGGTGAGACGGTGAGAGACACTCACTTTGCTTTCTCCGCCGCACGCCGCCGGCCGCCTTGTGTGGAGCAGGGCGCACGCCGCCGGCTGCCTTCTCTCGAGCAGGACGCATCCTCTCCCGCCACGACGTCTTCTGCCCCCCTCCCCCTTCCCGCACCACCACCACCACCACCACCACAGCCTCACCCCGTCTCCTATCCCCACGACGGCCTCGCCTCGCCGGCTCTTATCCCCACCACGGCCTCGCCCCGCCACCTCCTCTCACCACCGCGGACTTGTCTCGCCGCCAACCCCGTGGATCTTTCCTAGATCGACTCTGCCGCCGCCATCATACTGCCGCAGAGCAGATCGAGATGCGAGATGCTGGACACGATGCGGGAGCAGGCATCTTGAATTGGACCGAGATCCAGTGCGTCGACCTCACACAGTCTCTCCGGGAAGGAGTTCGCAGCTCGCGTAGGTGTTCGGTTGCTGAAGGTATGCTGTTCGATTAGATGTTGTTAACGCACCTACAATTATCAGTGGGGATTTAGTCAGGTGACATTTTTAGGCAACCATGTTGTGATAAAGCTTCTTAATTTGTGGATTTGAGTATTGGGTGGCTTAATTTTTCACTATCAGCTAGCTCTAATTGATGTTGAGTCTTTGCTTTTCGAGACGTTGTAGTCTCGCAACCAAGTTGGTATCTGCACTGTTTCTATCAGAAATACACGTGAGTCCATTCTTTGACATCTGAACTTTGCTGATGCTTATGCCATTGTATGCACAACAGGCACCTTCACCACATTGTCATTCATTTGTGAGATGTTTCTGTTTCTCTATGTTGGCATGGATGCATTGGATATAGAGATTTGGAAGATTGTTAGCGGAACACATATACAGGTATGCTATATATCTGCTTCTTTCCATATGTGTAGTAACATATTCGTTGTTCAAATGTATAATATGCAGCCTAATGAAATGTATCGCCTTGAGCACCATTATATAGGCGAGATCTAATGAGAGGTGCTGTGTGAATTGCATTGTCATACAATAAGGTAAAGAATTGCATTGGCATACCAAATCTGTTGATCAAATGTGCTTTAGGAATGCTATGCAGGGTAAAAATAAAAATAATAGCATACCAAATGTACCCTGTTAAGCATAAATGCTCTGAGTTATATTAGGAGGCATACCCATCGTTCTGAAGACTGCTCTTAATATATTCTTCTCTTTTTCATGTTGTAACATCTAGATCAGTCCACTTATCGGATTTTAATTCCATGTGCTTGGATGCATATTTGAATAAATCCTCCAGTCCTTCTAGCTGGTGTACCAAAAAATGGAAAAAGTATAAGCATCACAAGTGAGAAATAAGAAAAAAAAAGCTTATTAGAAAAGATGGGGCAGTAGGATGAAGTGCAGACCGTATCAGTGAGGTCCTTGCGGCTCATGTATGGGCCTAGCGAGTCGAGCACCTGGACACATTTTTTTCTGGCATTTATAACACATAGGTACCAGTGAACGTTCTCCATTTTTATTGGAAAGTATACCTGGAGAAAATGATTATTTTAGTTGTACTCGTACGTGGATGAATCGGTCATTGTAGCTGTAATTCATCCAATTATGTAGGACACAAAGACTAACCATATCATTTTCCAAATACACTTTGGCTCTGTTTAGTACCCATGCTGGTGCAGCATCCATGTCATCTGAGGGCAGATAGCTACCGATCTTTATCATCTTTGAGATGCATGCATTCTCTAAGAACACACTTCCACCTGACCTTACTTGTAGATGCTCCATAGCAGTCATGCAATTTATGTACGTATTTATGACCTACAATTAAAAGCATACATAGTATATTAGATGACACTGATAATCAAATAGCATCTTCTAGTCGTAATGCGATAATAATAATAATATACTCACTTCGTCGCCAACCCATTCTCCGGGAGTTAGAAGAGATAGTAAATGACTTTTTTTCAAAAATGCGTCGTCGTTGCTCACTAAATTTCTTTCTTTGCTTGGTTCAGACCGGATATTTTCTATAATAGACCAATCATCGCCACTGCAGGCATAATCTGTCACGATGGCAATCATAACATGTAATGATAATAACACAAAAACAATAATGTAGCAGTACAAGGACATTGAATGTTTTGTTCCGTGCCTTGTGGAGAAACAACATAGTCTTGTGCCTTCTTATGCTTGTTATGCCGTCGTTTATGTTTATTTATATGCACGGGCATTGTTAGCTCGTCCTCTATAGTCTGAAGCCCTTCCGTGTCCCGTGTTTGTGCCAATTCCTCATCCTGAGCTGCCACCATTTGTTGACTTGTTTCGTTGTGGGTTAGTTTGTGAGAACAATATTGAATGAATTACCCGTGTGTAGGATATAATATAATTAGAATAATTTGGGAAGATATAGTTGGAAAAGGAAAGTCACCTGTGTATGCTCAGAATCTTCATCCTCTCTGTTTGCTATGTTTTCTTCAAGAATAGGTGTATACTCTGGGCTATCCATGCAATTATTTTCCTCCACTTCATTATTGTTGAGTATCTCACTTGTTTCGTCATCGCTAGGTAGCTGAAACCCATGGTAGTATAATATTATAAGAGCGTGAATATATTTTTGTAATGATATTGTACTAAGATAATTACAAACTGATCTTTGGCGTTAGACATGTGGAAAGAAAACTTGCCTCTGTTGATTCGGGGATTGTATATCCATCCTTGGTTATCACAGCATCAAAAAGCATGTTTAGTGGACCCTCCCTAATGGACTCTTGTGTAGCCTTTGTGGAGTCGGGATCTGTATCCTCTTGTACGGTTATCACCTCTTCAACCTGCATATTCTCTGTATCCTCCATAGTAGATTCTTCTTGTATCACCTCTGTCGCCTCGGTGTTTGTATCCTCGTCTTTCTTTACATCTTCAATCTGCATATTATCTATATCCTCATCCTTTGCTACCTTGTTGATGTTTTCCTGAAAACCCAAGCATGACATTTCTAGATAGAAAACCTTGTATAGGAAGAAGAGAGATATAATATGTCATTACCGTGTCGATGGCATCGGCAATAGTACCGGATCTGGTTGGAGATTGACCCGCATGGGGCACCGATGACGATGGCGCCGACATGGACGATGATGGTGCTTCACCAAGGGCTGATGTGTGCGGCGCGGTGGAGAGACTTGTTGTGGCGGTTTGTTGGGATGCGGCTGAGAGATCGTGAGGGGGGTGGAGGAGGGGTCTAAAGTAATGGTATCAGGAAATATAAGGCAGAATCGTGAGAGAAAGGAAATAAGGCAGAATCGTGGGAGAAAGGAAACTACTATCGCGATAATTGGGGACTCCTGATTGCTATCATCCCCGGATTTATCTGGCGCCCAGAATCTTATCTTGTGCTTTTTTATACCCCAGTTTGCCAAAATTACTGGAGTTATTTCCGTAGTGCATTTTATCTGCATAAATATTGGGTGTGGCCCACCTTCCTTCTGTAACTGCAGGCTGTGTAATAATTCAGAGAAGGCACACCCTTTAAATATTTGTCAAACTTAATTTTTTGTTTTTGAAATTAAGGCAACTGCGGGGACTACCAACAGGCGGCGTACCTGCTACGTGTTGGTGATGAGCAAGCTAGCCAAGGGGCAGCATAGTGAATCGATGAAGAAGCTGGAATCCTAATAGGAGGAATATTTTCAACTGGTTTGACGCATGTTGGAGGAGGTATTCTCGCCCACTGTGGTTATCCAGCATTTTAGCCTGTTACGTGCCTTATCTTCTTTTCTGAATTCTATATAGTATATTCTTTCGATTTTTTTTCTGTAAAAACAAAGCATGTGAGCTCATCTGCTATAGATTCGGGAACAACATATGTGCAACATAGTAGTAATAACGCCTTTTAACTTCAATATATTCCATGAATGTCATAGATTCTTCCAGTTATCATTACAAATATATCAGAGAGCATAGCACTTAGGCGTTCAAGAACATCTTTAATAGAACAGAATTCTGGCTGCTAAATTTAGATAGTACAGAATATACAACACAAAGTGTTCCTTATTATGGATGATCTGACACCATGACGTGGCATCATTCCACCATCTTCTTCTATTTGAAATAGGTTTACAAGTTGGCACATCTGGAGACCAATATAACCACATTAAAGCCTCAATTCTCCTGAACACGAAATATTTGTCAACCCTGAATCAGCAGAAATTATGAAGTGATTAGTGCATGGCAGGACTTACGGCTACTAAAATGATAAACTTCTAAGGAGCTTCTTTCATAAGTTGGGTTTCAACACAAACATAGTAGGGGAAAAGAAATATTGGAATAATGCACTTGCCTCATCTCTCCAAAACATCTTTGTAGACAATGTTCTTGGTGCTTTTCCCGGATTTATCGACATCCTTGTTTGGCTTGGCCAAAATCCGTGTTGTCTCTCTCGACACTCCTCTTGACAATGCAACATATAGCTGACCATGTGAGAATACTGGCTCGGGAAGGTAAATGCCAACATTTGGGATGGTCTGACCCTGTGCCTTGTTAATTGTCATCGCAAAACTCAGACGGATGGGGAACTGTTTTCTCTTAAGTTTGAAAGGAAGTGAGATGTCCTCCGAGGGCGACATAGGGATCCTAGGTATAAACACCCTCTTTCCAGCATGCTGACCACCAACAATCTCTGCATCGATTGCATTATCCTGAAAGGCTTTGATCATAAGCCGTGTTCCATTGCATAGACCATTATGAGGGTCGAGGTTCTGTAGCAGAATGACCGGGCAGTTGACCTTTAATTTCAAAACATGTGGGGGCAAGCCATTTGGTGTGATCGAGTTCAAAAAATCAATTGTGTAATTATTCTGTAGGTCATCCTCGATTGAGTCAAAACTATGGTATAACTTTTCTTCACCTGGAAACCTGGAGATCATCTTGTCATTCAGGTCATCGACATGATCGTTCTTGGTCGATAGAATAGCACGTGCACTCATGTACTCTCTGGATGTAGCATTGGCATGCAACGATGGGAAGACATCTTCGATGAGCATGTTAATAGCTTTTTCATCCTCGGTATAGCCAATGACAATGTCGTCAGGGAGACGGACATAGTCGTTGCCAATTGTCTCTTCAGTTCCATTGCCTATCCTTAGGAGGTATTCCGAGAACCAAGGATCAGCCTGTGCCCGCATATTGCGTGTGAGACGTATCCTGCGGGTCTTCTCCCAAAGATAGGATCTCAGAAGTGTAGCATCCGTGATCTGCGCTCTTGTCCCACGTGTCACAACAGGTAGGACCTGCCTGGAATCACCACCAAAGACGACAACCTTTCCTCCAAACGGCAAAGAACATTCCATTATATCCTGTAGTGATCTATCAAGCGTCTCAACTGCTTGACGTTTTGTCATAGCGACTTCGTCCCAAATTATCAAGGATGCCTGTCTAAGCAACTCCACTGTACCACTTTGTTTTGTGAAACTGCACATACTATTGTCAGTGAGCTTGATTGGTATTTTGAACCGAGAGTGTGCTGTCCGTCCTCCAGGCATTATCGATGCTGCAATACCAGATGTAGCAGTTGCAATCGCCATTTGGCCCATGGAACGCACCTTAGCAAGCAATGCCTTGTACAGGTACGTCTTCCCAGTGCCTCCTGGACCATCAACAAAGAATATCTGGCTTTTTTGTTCATCACATGATCCATTATGTCATTGAAACCAGCCAACTGCTCATTGTTCAAAGTGCTAAATAGATCTAGATGTTCTATGTCCGCGGTGATTTGCCTCTCTTCTGTTACCTCTCTGTACTCACCGTCATAAGAACCATCGGTCTCTACCAGATCCGGAAGTCCATAGTTTTTAATATCCTTTCCCATGGATTGCAACATATCCCTAATATCTCTAAGGACCATCTGCTCAAGTATTGACTCATTTGATTCATTAAGACGGTAATCCTCACACATTGATGGTAGATGTTTCTCCCACAATTGTCGGATTTCTGTTGCCTCGCAAAAAACCAATATAGTCGCAAACAACCGTCTTAGGGCACAAGGCATCTGAAATGTGGCCGCCTCTGTCATGCAATCATCAAGAGTCTTGTCGTGCTCAATGAGGCCTAAGTGTTCACATGCCTCTCTGAAGGAAGTGCACATGTTGCCATTTACTGTTTTTAAATCATCAAATGAAGTGGCACCTCGGACATGACTTAGCAACACACGCAAGTAGTACCTCTCTCCTTCAGCAGGGTGTGCGTAGACAAGTCTTCCAATCTGCGATCTGTTATTTCTTCTCTTCTGCCACTTCTTTTTTCCAGCTATCCATCTATAATGCTCTGGAAACTCTCTGTACAACAATTTCCGTGCTTGCGGAATCTTCCGGTTCATCTCAAAGTACTCGGTAAGCATGGACCTAGATGAAGATGGTCGAGCGACAACATCTTCTAGATTTTCACCAGATTTAAATGCAATTGTATGCATATTTGGCAAATGAAGTTGGAGCTGCAGCACTGATGGACTGACACCAAACATTTTAAAACCAAAAATCCTGTAAATAGCCTCTGGAGGAGATACATAGCGTGCATCCCTATATTGTCGGATTTCATTGATGATTCCACCATCATTGATTATGTCCTGCTCAAAAGCAAATGACGTCCGATCATGGCCTTTATAGATGTACTTGAACAAATATTTCACTGCCTTGATGCTCGAGCATGCTTCAACATTAATGTGGCAGTTGTATCGCATAAGCAGATAAGGGTTGTAAGGGACCACCCATCTATTGTCCAAATTGGCTCCTCTGATCCTAACTCCATGCCCATCATCCCTCCTCCGATAGATGGGATAAGAGTCTCTCCCTTGTTGTGTGGCATCACAAAAATCTCACGGATAATGGAACCTACACTGTCCATCAATCATGCACGGACAACTTTTTTTCAACTCACCACAGGGTCCGTGCAGCATGTGTTTGACGACCAGCTCATGCAGAACTGGGTGTTTCTCTTTGTCAGGTATCTCTGCGGATATCACCCGATCATAGTCATCCGGGGTTGCCAACTTGCTATGTGCTTTCATGATTAAAAGTATATGCTCATGAGGGAGGCCTCGTTTCTGAAACTCTGTGACATGTACATAAGCTGCAACTTGTCCGAAATGCTTACCCTTAATTAGCAAGTCCATCATATCTCGCTGTTTAGCCCTGTATACCCTTGCCACCAGGACTGGACGGTCTTCTGGCAGTTGTCCAGGCATCAGATTAAGTGTTATCTCCTCCCAGTAGGGATTGCAAGTCATCGTGATAAAATAATCCGGTTTACCCCACCGTTGGACTATTGCCATTGCATCGAGGAACCTTCGCTGCATGTCGCGATCACCACCAGGAAACGTGCGTGGAAGCACGATTCTCTTACCAATCCGATCACCACGTGACTCGCCGGCAACGATGGTGTCAACAAGACCCTGTAACAGTATACTTGGTCATGGAAAAGGCATGTTTTTCAAAATGTTGATGTAGTAGGATGTATTAGTATAAACGCAAGCACGATACCTGGTAGAGGTCAGCTTGTATAACCTTTTGATTCTCTGGCTTTGAGTACCAGTCCAGCCTCATAGTCTCAATCTTGATATACATGTCAACAGCCCACTGTTGGAAAAGGCATCCACCGAACAAGACGATGTTAAAAAGCTTCTTCCTGACCTGTAGCTTGAAGCAGTAGTACTCCCTCGCACTAACAAATTTTCTGGATTGTGTTGCATTCACCTCATTGTCACCAAAATCCTCATCTTGGTTATCCTCATTATCATCTACAATATCGAATATAAATACAAGTATAATGGCTGGAATCATAATGATTGACAACATCAGATTTTTTTATTAAGAATAAGTGGTACACTATAATGACCGGCACCTGCATGTAAATCATTGGCATGGTCTTCATCTGGCACAAAATTCCCAACTTGTTCCCTTTCATTAATCAAATTATCTTCTGTTTTGTTGGGGGAGCAAGACATAAGTTTTTATTCACCAACATAGTAAGTAGATAATGCCATAACAATTTAATAATGAACATCATACCTGCATGTAAATCAGTGACTCGGTCTTCATCTGGCCCAAAGTTGCCAACTTGTTCCCTTCCACCCATCAAGTTTTCATCTGCTCGATAGGTGAACGAAGACAAATGTTATTATATTTATAAAGATAGTATGTAGATAACACAACAATAATGAATAGAATACCTGTATGTAATTCAGAGGCCCGGTTTTCTTGCGGATCTGAATAATGCGCCGGATATTGGTTTGTGTCATTGTGTTCCTGAACATACGGCATCCAGCGATTCCAACCTGTCTCCCCACGTGGGAAAAACAGTGGATATGACAATGGATCATAGCACCCATGGTATGCTCTAATGTACAGGGCCGGTCGCCTTTTTTGCCATGCACAACAACACTCCTGTCAAAACAATTTTGTGGGTCGCTCCCTTCAACCCATATAGCTGCCACCTGAGAAGTCGTTGGGGCATTATTGAAGAAAATATGCCCTAGAGGCAATAATAAAGTTATTATTTATTTCTTTATATCATGATAAATGTTTATTATTCATGCTAGAATTGTATTAACCGGAAACATAATACATGTGTGAATACATAGACAAACAGAGTGTCACTAGTATGCCTCTACTAGACTAGCTCGTTAATCAAAGATGGTTATGTTTCCTAACCATGAACAAAGAGTTTTTATTTGATTAACGAGGTCATATCATTAGTTGAATGATCTGATTGACATGACCCATTCCATTAGCTTAGCACCCGATCGTTTAGTATGTTGCTATTGCTTTCTTCATGACTTATACATGTTCCTATGACTATGAGATTATGCAACTCCCGTTTGCCGGAGGAACACTTTGGGTGCTACCAAACGTCACAATGTAACTGGGTGATTATAAAGGAGTACTACAGGTGTCTCCAAAGGTAGATGTTGGGTTGGCGTATTTCGAGATTAGGATTTGTCACTCCGATTGTCGAAGAGGTATCTCTGGGCCCTCTCGGTAATGCACATCACATAAGCCTTGCAAGCATTGCAACTAATGAGTTAGTTGCGGATGATGTATTACGGAACGAGTAAAGAGACTTGCCGGTAACGAGATTGAACTAGGTATTGGATACCGACAATCAATCTCGGGCAAGTAACATACCGATGACAAAGGGAACAACGTATGTTGTTATGCGGTCTGACCGATAAAAGATCTTCGTAGAATATGTAGGAACCAATATGGGCATCCAGGTCCCGCTATTGGTTATTGACCAGAGATGTGTCTCAGTCATGTCTACATTGTTCTCGAACCGTAGGGTCCGCACGCTTAACGTTACGATGACAGTTATTATGAGTTTATGCATTTTGATGTACCGAAGGTTGTTCGGAGTCCTGGATGTGATCACGGACATGACGAGGAGTCTCGAAATGGTCGAGACATAAAGATTGATATATTGGAAGCCTATGTTTGGACATCGGAAGTGTTCCGGGTGAAATCAGGATTTTACCGGATTACCGGGAGGTTACCGGAACCCCCCGGGAGTCATATGGGCCTTATTGTGCCTTAGTGGAAAGGTGAAAGGGCTGCCCATAAGGGCTGCGTGCCTTCCCCCCTCCCCTAGTCCTATTAGGACTAGGAGAGGTGGCCGGCCACCCCTCTCCCTCTTTCCCCCTTGGGAATCCTAGTTGGAATAGGATTGGGGGGGGGGGGGGGAGTCCTACTCCCGGTAGGAGTAGGACTCCTCCTGCGCCCTCCTCCTGGCCGGCGCACATCTCCCCCTTGGCTCCTTTATATACGGAGGCAGGGGGCACCTCTAGAGACACAAGTTGATCATTGAGATCGTTCATTAGCCGTGTGCGGTGCCCCCTGTCACCATATTTGTGACGCCCGGGTGATTACGCTACAGTAATCCCGCGTTAATGAGGACACGTCACCTCGGTTACTGCGAATATTCTTGCGTCGGTTCGAAACTTTCAAATTCAAAATTTAAATATTGTCAAACATCAAACATTTCCACACATCAAAAGAAAATGTTCGGTTAGTGCCAAATATTACATAGGTAATTATAATAAAGAAAACACAAATTTATAAAATACTTATATGCCATAAGTTGAATTAAAACAGTAAAAGAGAATAAATAAAAGGAAAAGGAACAAAACAGGAAACAAAAAAAAGAGGGAGGAACAAGAGAGAAGCCCCCCCCCACTGGGCTTCGGCCCAGCAGGCCGGCCCAGCCGCCCCACGGCCCAGCCGGGCCTCCCTTATCCATCCACCCACCGCAGGGAGACCCCCACCCCCGAAACCCTATCCCCTCCTCGTCCCATCGCCTCTCCCTCCCCCGATCTGGATCGGGGGGAATCACGCCGCCCAACTCCGCCTCGCCCTCGCCGCACGGCACCGTCGCCGGGGCCACCACGCCGGACCCGCCTCCACCCCGCGGCGGCCATCCCCGTCGCTCCGCATGAAAACCCCCCACTCCCTCCCGTCGTCCTGGATCGGGGTCCCGATCCCCTCGCGCCCTCCCCCCCCCCACCCACCGCTCGTCGCCGCCGCTTGGAACGCCACCGCCGCGGCCTGCCTCGACGACGGCCGCCTCGCCAGCGAGCCCGCTGCCTGAGGTCCCCGTGGACGCCGTCATCGCCACGCGTGCCTCGGCCTCATCCTCGCCCCAGGCCGAGGCCGCCGTTCCAGCGCCGCGCCCTCGACCTCGTCGCCCGCCGCCCTCGTCGCCGGCGACCCGGGCGCCGCCCCTTCCTCGTCCACCTCCACGAGCCCAGCGTCCCCGTCCCTACGCCCGATGTGAGCCCGCCGCCGTGCTCGCCTCCGCCCCTCTCCTCTCCCCCTTCTGCTCCATGCCGTAGGACGCCCCCCCACCGCGCCGGAGCTCGCTCCGCCGTGGCCTCCTCCTGCCACTACCCCCTACCGCCGGCCCCAGCCCGCAGTGCCCGCTCGGGCAGTGCCGTTCCGTTCAGGCGCTCGGCGCCCTCCTCTCTGCTCGCCGGCGTTCCTGTCCAAACCCCCCCCCTCGCTGGCTGCCGCTTACCCCGCGTCCGGCGAGTGGATCTGGCCGCCGGCGCCGGTGTGCCCCGTGCTGCCCAGCGCCCTCTCGGGCTCGAGCCCATTCGGGCGCCCGCGGCCACGCCCGCTAGCGCCCCGCCCGGTTGGCCCCCTGTGCCTATGACAGGAGGGCCCTACACCACAGGAATGATTAAAAAATAAATAAATAAATAAATAAGTAAATTAATAATTAATTAATTAAGTAATTACTTAAGTTAATTAATTCGGGTTAATTAATTCAATTAACTAATCAAGTTATAGTTAAGTTAACCTAATCCTAATTAACTTAATTAGAGGATGACAGGTGGGTCCCCCTGGACCCACATGTCAGGTTGACTTGGTCAACAGTCAACGTTGACTGCTGATGTCAGCATGACATCATGCTGATGTCATTAATCTGTTTTTCGAATTAATTTAAATATTTAATTAAATTCCAGAAATTAATAAATACTTTAGAAAATCATATCTTTTAATCCGTAACTCGGATTAAAATAATTTCAACATGAAAGTTGCTCAGAACGACGAGACGAATCCGGATACGCAGTCCGTTCGTCCGCCACACACCCCTAACCTATCGAACCTGCAAACTTTCCTCTCCGGTTCAACTGTCTAACAGACGTCCGGAACCGGGTAGACTTTCCCGGATGTTTCCCCCTTCGCCAGTATCGCCTAGCGCTGCGTTAGAACACGTCTAGCTCTGTCTGTTGTCCTGTCATGCACTTGCCTGCTATGTATTTACTGTACTTCCCCCTCTTCTCTCCGATAGACCTCGAGACCGATGCTGATGTCCCTGTGTTCGACTACGGAGTTGACGACCCCTCTCTCTTGCCAGAGCAACCAGGCAAGCCCCCCCCTTGATCACCAGATATCGCCTATTCTCCTCTATACTGCTTGCATTAGAGTAGTGTAGCATGTTACTGCTTTCCGTTAATCCTATTCTGATGCATAGCCTGTCATTGCTGCTACAGTCATTGATACTGGCAGGACCCCGACTCAATGTCACATCGATCTAGCCGGTAACACCTCATATCACTTTGCGGCCTCACGCACGGTATTCCCACGGGTGTCGCCTTACCTTTGCCCGGAACCGTTTGCGCCTTTTGGCTCACGTATATGATAGTGTCGCTAGCATCCATATGATAAGGAGCCCGGGCTGACATGACTAGTCGTAAACCCAAAGTGGCACAGACTTACAGGGACAGGCATCCATGACCCAGCTTCGAACGTGTCGGTCATCAGCAAGTGAGTCCGGGCTGTAGCACTGGGCTAGCAGGACTCCGGTAAACCGGGCTGTAGCGGGCTAACAGGACTCCGGTACTCAAAGCGTGACATTTCCACGAAGGGACAGACACATGAACGAAGAAGGACACATGCCGGCCAGCCTAAGTGTTCCAGAGCAGTAGCAAGCTACCATGGCTCAGCGGTAACACTAGGAGACATTTCCCGGTAAGAGAGGCTACTGAAGATAAACAACTAGATAGTCAGATCCCACACATACCAAGCATTTCAATCATACACACAATATGCTCGATATGTGCAAATACAACGAAGCATCACAACATGACTCTACGACACAAGTACTTTATTTAAGGCTCAGGGAGCCATACATAACATACACAAAGGTACGGGTCTCACGACCCATCATACAAGTCATACAGTCATACAAACCAGCAGCGGAAGTAACTTGTCTGAGTACAGACAACTAGTAAAACAAAAGAGGCTTGGAAAGCCTAACTATACTACGTGGTCCTTCACAAGCTCAGGGTCACCACCTGGGTCTTTAGCCTACTCGTTGATGTCAACGTCTACATAGAACCCATCAGAAGGGGTTGCAGCATCTTCTGTAAAATGTAGATTATAGCAACATGAGTACAAAGGTACTCAGCAAGACTTACATCAGATCCTACATACATGCATGTTATCAAGAAGGGTTGGTGGAGTTATTGCAGCAAGCCAGCTTTGACTCTTGGCTAGACTATCCTACGATACTCCAACTTGAAATGGTTTTGCGCACACGAGTCCACTACTCACCACTTCAATACACTACCCAGGATTCGCCTCCGTCTTCCTACGGAAGAGCCATCCTCGGCACTCACGCTTATCTTGAGGCTTTTAACAGTTTCCATTTACTTGTCTATGAACTGTATAGGCAACCAAGTAGTCCTTTACCGCGGACGCGGCTATTCGAATAGATCATGTTAACCCTGCAGGGGTGTACTTCTTCATACACGCTCTCACCACTTACCGTCGTTTACACGACATGTACTCGGCAACCTTCAAGCGGAAGCCCAACGTGGGTGTCGGCCACGACCTACCTAATCACCTAAGCCTCCAGTCCAGGTTTATCGCCTATCCAGGTTCCATCCGCAGGGAGTCCGGCCGAGGTTTTCCATACGGCCCCGAACGATGCGAACAGGGTTCCCGAGATACCTAACGGGTATTCGGTACACCGTGCCACGTACCTACCGCATCACAGCCCACCCCTACGGTCAGCGCTGTCCACGGCCTCCAATAGGCTACAAACACCAGAAACTACTTGCAACTCCTGGACGGAGAACTAGGGTGAACAAGAAGCCGAGAGGGTCCATTGGTTTCGGGCCCAATGCATGGTAGTAGCTGATTCTTAAATCACACATACAGATCTCAGTGCTTAAGGTCGGCTTCAATGAAACAACCCACCATGTACTCCTACATGGCCTCTCATCGATACCTTTATCAAATCGTGTTCACCACACCACTCTCATTACTGACATGAACATTTCACTCTAGCCCATCACCCAGATGAACCAGACCTGACACGACTCTAAGCATAGCAGGCATAGCAAGGTAGGAACAACACATACATATGGCTCAAACAACTCCTACACATGCTAGTGGGTTTCATCTAGTTACTGTGGCAATGACAGGTCATGCAGAGGAAATGGGTTCAACTACCGTAGCACACAGCAGTTTGAAACGCGTTGTCTTAATGCAGTAAAAGAGAGCAGGAGCGAGAACATGGGATTGTATCGATATGATCAAATGGTTGGTTGCTTGCCTGATGGTTCGATGCACTGATACGGTTCTTCGTTAGGGTAATCAGGGTACTCTTCGGGGACAGAACCAGCCGCAGAGAGCACCGATACACAAACATTACCAAACAGTATGCAACAATATGATGTATGCATGAAACATGGCAATATGAGTGTGTTGGGCTAATGCAACTAAAACTAGAAGGGTTTGAACAAATTTGAATCAAGGATTCAAATTTCAGATTCAAATATGGCCTTTTAAAGTGCTTTTCCTTGTTCTGTTAAAAACATCAATTTAACTTGTTTGATCATGCATGAAAATAGTACAGATGGGTAGATTGGATTTTTCTGATCATTTTTCATATATAATTTGTCCAATTTGGAGTTACAGAATAAAAGTTATGAATTTTTGAAGTTTAAATAATATTCTGGAATTTCCTGATTTAAATTAAATCCAGAAATCAATTACTGCGTCAGCCTGACGTCAGTGTGACATCAGCAGGTCAACGGAACAGGTCTGGGTCAAACTTGACAGTGGGTCCCACATGTCAGGGTGATTATTTTTAATTAAAACTAATCCTGTTTAATTAACAGGGCTGGGCCCCACCTGTCATTGACTCAGGGGAGTCAACCAGGGCCCACCCGTGGTCAAACCCGGGTCGGCTGCACCGGCGTTTAGCCGCCGGCGAGCCCGACGCGGCGGCGGAAGTGGTTTTGGCCATTTCGGCCACCAAATGGGCCGCGGAGACCACCGGAGGGGAGCTGAGGACAAACCGCAGCTCTTGGCGGAGTCCGTTGAGGTCGGGGTGGCCGGAGTTGGCGCCGGCGACGACTTGGGCGGCCACCGGGGTTCGGCCGAAGACGAACTTGACGCTAGAGGGGTCGGTGAGGCTCGGGGAGTGGCTAGCTAGATGCTACGTGACACGGTGAGCATGACGGACACCAGTTTGTGGCCGGAGGATGACCGGGAGCACGTCGGCGACGAGCTCCACGGCGGTGGGTGCGGTTGAGCTCCGGGAGGTTGCTACACGGCTCGGGAGCAAGAACGGAAGGGAGGGGAAGATGGCTAAGCTCACAGTGAGTGCGACGGAGTCCTTGGTGCGGCCGGAGATGGACCGGAGCGACGACGGCGTTGAAGGGGATCTCCGGCGACGGTGAGCTCGGGCGAGGTCGGTGCGGTGGTCTCGGGCGTTGCGAGCGCTCGGGGCTCGGCTGCTCGATGAAGTGGACAGCGGCGGAGCTCCTGGACACGGTGAGACGGCGTGGGGTGGTCGGAGGGCGTGGCTACGGCGAGGGGGTGGCGGCGATGGCGTCGGCCATGGCTGGGGCGTGCGAGGGGGAGGAGCTGGAGAGGAGAGGGGGTGTCTGGGGGGTTCGGGGGAGAGAGGGAGGCTGATCCACGGCGTTAGCCGGGCGAGGGAGGCGGCGAGGCGGCGAGCAGCTGCGTGGCGCGCTGCGGTGCTCGCCGTCGAGCACCTGCCTGCCTGCCTGCCTGGCCGGAAGCAGCTCGCTGGCGCGGTGCTGGGCTGGGCCGGCCAGGTGGGCTGGCTGGTGGGCCTGCGGTGGCGCCAGGTAAGTTTCCCCCCTTTTTTTTCTGTTTTTATTTAATATATCTGCAACTTTGTTGAATTTAATAAAATACCTAGGCAACTTCAAAAATCACCAAATCACTCCTGGTCCATAGTTGGATTATTTCCAACATGAAACATTTTAGTTTGGAGGTATTTGAGCATTTAAATATTTTATATAATTTTAAATGCCCAAATTCAAATATTTATGAATTAATTCAAAAACCCCAAGATGGCCTAGGAAAATGTGCACCACTTTTGGCAGAGGTTCTGAACCAAGACAAAAATGATGGGCATTTTAGAAGGGCATTTCAGGTTCATTGAAAATTATTTTAGTAAACCCTAGTTGGTTTCAGAGGGGACTGGGGGTTCTGTCATCCCCATTTCAAGTTTCTGATGAAGAAGTAAACATGATGCAACACTCTAATGCATGACTAGCTAGGGTGTGACAACTCACCCCCACTCAAAAGAATCTCGTCCCGAGATTTGGGTTCCTCCGAAAAGAAGGCGGGGTACTCGAGTCGAAGACGATCCTCCCTTTCCCAAGTTGCTTCATCCTCAGAATGGTGCGACCATTGAACCTTGAGAAACTTGATATTATGACGTCGAGTGGTACGCTCGGCCTGATCGAGGATACGAACGGGGTACTCTCGATATGTAAGATTATCTTGGAGATCAAGCGTTTCGTGGTCCACTTCACGGATAGGATCCGAGAAGCAACGCCTGAGTTGGGAAACGTGGAAGACATCGTGGACTCTGGAGAGATGCGGAGGTAGTTCCAACTGGTAGGCAACTTCTCCTCGTTTGGCGAGAATGCGAAAAGGTCCAATGTAACGAGGAGCCAATTTGCCTTTGATACCGAAACGATGGGTTCCCTTCAGAGGGGTGACCCGAAGATAAGCCTTCTCGTCAACCTCGAAAGTCATAGCCTTATGCTTTCGGTCATATTGACTCTTTTGACGGGATTGGGCTGTTTTCAACTTTTCACGAACGATGCGAACTTGTTCTTCTGCTTCCTGAATCATATCCGGGCCAAAGAATTGTCTTTCCCCGGTCTCTGACCAGTTAAGGGGTGTTCGACACCGTCGTCCATAGAGAACTTCAAAAGGGGCTTTACTCAGGCTAGATTGATAGCTGTTGTTGTAAGCGAATTCGGCAAATGGAAGGCACTTTTCCCAGTCCATTCCGAATGAGATAACAGAGGCTCGAAGCATGTCTTCTAGAATCTGGTTGACGTGTTCCACTTGACCGCTCGACTGAGGGTGGAAGGCGGTGCTAAAGGAGAGACGGGTTCCCATAGCATTTTGGAAACTTTCCCAAAATCGAGAGGTGAAGAGACTTCCTCGATCCGAGTTAATTTCCAAAGGAACACCATGGAGAGACACTATTCGGGAGATGTATAAGTCTGCCAGCTGACTAGCGGTTATACTCTCACGAACAGGTAAGAAATGGGCTACCTTGGAAAGACGATCGACCACGACGAAGATAGCATTATTCCCTCTCTTAGTCCTGGGAAAACCGGTAATGAAATCCATACCAATTTTATCCCATTTCCATTCAGGAATAGCTAGGGGTTGAAGGGTGCCAGCAGGCCGTTGATGCTCTGCTTTTACACGACGACAGACGTCGCAATTAGCAATATACTGAGCAATTTCTCTCTTCATCCTAGTCCACCAGAACCTCTGGCGTAGGTCCTGATACATCTTAGTGCTACCGGGATGAATGGTGAGAGGAGATTCATGAGCTTCCTTAAGGATCAAACGCCTCAGGTTTCGCACTTTGGGAACCACTAGTCGATTCCCGAAGTATACGACCCCTTGATCATTAATGGAGAAGCAATTCGCAATTCCTTTCTGAATGTTTCTCTTGATGCGGGAGATTCCCGGATCTACCTTCTGTGCTTTGATAATCTGATCCGTAAGGGTAGGTTTTGCCACCAAGGTGGAAAGAAAACCTTGAGGAACAATGTGAAGGTTAAGCTTCCGAAATTCCTCATGGAGAAGCGGTTGATTTTGTTGTAACATCAGGTTGTTACAATAAGATTTACGACTTAGCGCATCAGCCATGACGTTGGCTTTCCCTGGGGTGTAGGTTATTCCTAAGTCGAAGTCTGTGATCAATTCAACCCAACGTCTTTGCCTGAGATTCAGATCCGGTTGGGTGAAAATGTACTTCAGACTTTGGTGATCAGTGAATATTTCGCAACGATTACCGAGGAGGTAATGTCGCCATGTCTTAAGTGCATAGACTACAGCTGCAAGCTCTAGATCATGAGTGGGATAATTCTCCTCATGTGGGTGCAATTGCCGTGAAGCGTAGGCAATTACGTGTCGATCTTGCATGAGAATGCAACCTAGTCCTTGCCGCGAGGCGTCGCAGTAGATAACAAAGTCCTTAGAGAAGTCTGGCGGTACCAGTACGGGAGCAGAAGTCAGGCGTCTTTTCAGTTCCTGAAAGCTGTGCTCACATTGTGGAGTCCATTCGAACTTCTTATCTTTCTTGAGGAGTTCGGTTAGAGGTTTAGCAACCTTGGAGAAGTTCTCGACAAAGCGACGGCAATAGCTCGCTAAGCCTAGAAAACTCCGAACTTGCTTGACCGATTCAGGTGGAGTCCAGTTAAGGACGGCTTGAACTCGCTTAGGGTTAACAGCAATACCTTTACCAGATATTACATGACCCAGATAGGTCACTTCTGACAACCAGAATTCACATTTAGAAAATTTGGCATAAAGGCGATGCTCTCGAAGTTTCTGCAACACTAGCCTTAGATGTTCGGCATGTTCTTCCTCGTTCTTGGAGTAGATGAGTATATCATCGAGGTAAACCACGACGAATTTATCCAAATACTCCATGAAGATTGAGTTCATTAACCGAGAAAAGGTGGCTGGAGCGTTGGTTAAACCGAAGGACATGACGGTGTACTCGTATTGGCCGTAACGAGTAACAAAGGCCGTTTTAGGGATGTCCCCGTTTCTGATTTTGATTTGATGGTAGCCCAACCTCAAATCCATTTTGGAGAAGACTGAGGATCCAGCGAGCTGATCGTACAGGTCGTTGATCCTGGGAAGTGGATATTTGTTCTTGATTGTGACCAAATTGACAGGTCGGTAATCTACAACCATCCGGTCCGTACCATCCTTCTTCTTGACGAATAGGACGGGGCAAGCCCACGGAGAAGAGCTAGGTCGGATGAAACCCTTTTTCAAGGACTCATCGAGTTGTTTCTTAAGCTCGGCTAGTTCTAGGGGTGCCATCTTATAAGGTCTTCTAGCAATCGGAACGGTTCCTGGAATGAGGTCTATTACAAACTCAACATCCCTGTCAGGTGGAACACCTGGCAATTCCTCTGGAAAGACATCCGGGAAGTCACGGACTACCGGAACGTCCTCAAGGTCTGGCAAAGGGCTGGCGTTAAGAGAATATGATTGTCGCTTGGCTATTCGGGTCAAGACATTGACTATCTTCCCCGAAGGATGGGTGAGTTGAACAGTCCTAGAGAAGCAATCAATTTTGGCTTGATGAGCTGACATCCAGTCCATACCCAAAATGATATTAATATCTGAAGATTTAAGGGCTATCAAAGACGCGAGGAAAACAAGTCTGTCGACTTGGATTTCATTTCCATGGCTTACTCTAGAAGTTTGCCATTTGGATCCCGGAGTTTGAATTACCATAGAGGTTGGCATATCACCGAATGCGACGTTATGCAAGCGAGCATAGTTTTCAGATATAAAAGAATGAGAGGCTCCTGTATCGAAAAGGACAGATGCCGGGTGGCAATTGACAAGAAGCGTACCGAGAACGACGTTGGGATCCTCTTGAGCTTCTTCGGCAGAGATACAGTTGACATGGCCACGTGAAGCGGTGACCGGCTTGGCGTGGAATATTTTTCCTGTCGGCTTGCCACGGCCAACAGCTTTAGCAGATTGATTGGGGTTGGTCTGGGGACACTCACGCATATAGTGGCCAGATTCCCCACACTTGAAACAAGTCACGGAACTGGTACGTGGAGGAGCATTGTTAGTTGGACCCCCCATAGGGCTTGGCTGGAGCAGACTGTTGAACGGGGCGAGGCGCCTGGAAGGATGGCCTCGGTGTGAACCTGGGTGGCAGGGCGGTGTTGGGTACCCACACGCGGCGCTTCTGAGGACCAGCACCAGATGAGGAACCCATGTCACGGCCATGCTTGCGTGTTGCGTCATAGTCAGTCTGACCAGTTTCAGCACTGATGGCTTTGTTGACAAGTTTCTGAAAAGATGTGCACTCATGCAGACGGAGGTCGCGGCGAAGCTCAGGACTAAGGCCCTTACGGAACCTTGCTTGCTTCTTGGCATCGGTAGACACTTCCTCAGTTGCATATCGTGCGAGATTACCAAACTCCCTGCTGTAAGCATCCACAGAGAGTCGGCCTTGGGTGAAACTGCAAAATTCTTCACGTTTACGGTCCATGAGACCCTCCGGAATGTGATGTTCACGGAAAGCCTCGCTGAATTCAGCCCAAGTAGTGACATGGCCCGCTGGGCGCATAGCTCCATAATTCTCCCACCATAGACTGGCGGGGCCTTCAAGATGATATGCAGCAAAGGTGACCTTGTCAGCCTCCGCTACCAGCGCGGAACGCAGTTTATGAGAGATACTGCGAAGCCAGTCATCAGCGTCGAGAGGCTCGACGGAGTGGTGGAACGTAGGTGGATGCAATTTAAAATCACTGAGTGACACCACGTTAGTCCTCTGATGGTGTGCTGTGTTCTGTTCAATACGCTCCAACAAACGGTTGGTCTCCCGCTTGTTTCTCTCAGCTTCCATCATAACCTCGGCTAGTGAAGGAGGATGAGGCAGATTTACATCCCTGGCTTCACTGCCTTCGGCCTGCTCTTGAGAAGCAGGGTTAGCGCGCGTGTTGACCATCCTAGGGAAACAAGACAATGATTTAGTCAGGATGATAAAATTCCGACATAGGGTAAAAATGTAAGGAGTAACTCGAAATGCAAGATGATCATCCGTATGACATGGTAGATACAGAAACTGCTTCTTTATTCCATCGTCATACACACCATACAGGGTTTAGTACAAGACCAAACAAAGTACTATTACGGTGAAAAGAGGATTACATCTCATCGGAGGCATTCCAAGCTCCTATACATTATTTTTCTACACCTCCGGAAGGAGTACAAACTAGGTCATATCCCACGAGTCACGCGGGACGATAGAAGACACAGCTAGTGCGAACTAGTGATACTACTGCTAACTCAGACCGATCCGTAGTAGTCCTCGTAGAAATCACCTCCATAGCCTGGAAGCTCAACATGATCATCCGGAAACAGACGATCTCGCGGGGCTTGTGGACCATAGGGGCTAGGATGAGGCCTTGGACCAACAAACGGTGGCCTGCGGGGACCGCGAGGTGGGGTGATGCCTCCTACATCACGCCAAACCATCACGTCTGGCAGAGCAGATCTCACAGGATAGAGATCGCGCATATCTGAATATCCAGCTTGCACCGCCGGTGCGAACCGAGTCAAAGTGGCCCAGTGGTCAGCACGGGTATTGAAGAGCTCTAACCTCAAGGCCCGATTTTCACGGTCCTTATCCTCGAGCATCTCAGCAGTGGTGCGAGTCCGTGAATCCTCCTGAGTGGGGTCAGCATAAATAGCCTGGAGATACCCTTTTGCTCCCGGAAGTGATCCTGGCATATACCGGAAATCAGAGTCCCGAAATAGACCAGATCTGACTCGCATAATGGTCATCATAGAGTAGGCGGCGTCCTGCACAGCCATCTCAATAGTAACCCCGAGACCATAGGAGCAGTGAAGAGGCTCGGTGGATCCAGGATAAGATGGAAATATCCTGACAGTGCAGAGATACTGGCTTTGATTAAAGTCTCGGAATTGCTCTTCGACCGTGTACTCAGGATACCAGCGGTATCCAGCCTCAGTCATTACCCTGACCAACTTGGCAGTATGGCCGGGTACATCTAGGCATCGAGTCAGGCGAACCACTTGATTGAGGTCGCGAGTGGCCATCTGAAAGCACAATCATAATGCAAGGGCATTAGAATTTCTAGCAAAATTTCGGCAGCATAACAGCTGTAAATGCTCAAGAAGGATTTTGAGACATTTGACAAAGGATTTCATACACACTCAACATCATCATATCAAAGTTCTGAATCCATTCTAACAACATAATGTGGTAGTAGAACTGAACTAGGCTTGTATCCATCAAACTTATAAGGTACTACTGATTAGTAACACGTGATCCTGATAGAGAGAATAGATCCTAATTCCTTAACCCCCGGTAGAAGAATGGACTGACTCAGATCAGAATGTTATAAGATAAAGAAGTAAAAGGAGCCTTACGTTCCAACCCACAAACAATTCCCCTACATATAACTAAAGAATTTCTAGACTCAACATCGACCAGTTTGGCTTGGAGAACCTACAGGCAGTCCGGCTCTGATGCCAACGCTGTCAGGACCCCGACTCAATGTCACATCGATCTAGCCGGTAACACCTCATATCACTTTGCGGCCTCACGAACGGTATTCCCACGGGTGTCGCCTTACCTTTGCCCGGAACCGTTTGCGCCTTTTGGCTCACGTATATGATAGTGTCGCTAGCATCCATATGATAAGGAGCCCGGGCTGACATGACTAGTCGTAAACCCAAAGTGGCACAGACTTACAGGGACAGGCATCCATGACCCAGCTTCGAACGTGTCGGTCATCAGCAAGTGAGTCCGGGCTGTAGCACTGGGCTAGCAGGACTCCGGTAAACCGGGCTGTAGCGGGCTAACAGGACTCCGGTACTCAAAGCGTGACATTTCCATGAAGGGACAGACACAGGAACGAAGAAGGACACATGTCGGCCAGCCTAAGTGTTCCAGAGCAGTAGCAAGCTACCATGGCTCAGCGGTAACACTAGGAGACATTTCCCGGTAAGAGAGGCTACTGAAGATAAACAACTAGATAGTCAGATCCCACACATACCAAGCATTTCAATCATACACACAATATGCTCGATATGTGCAAATACAACGAAGCATCACAACATGACTCTACGACACAAGTACTTTATTTAAGGCTCAGGGAGCCATACATAACATACACAAAGGTACGGGTCTCACGACCCATCATACAAGTCATACAGTCATACAAACCAGCAGCGGAAGTAACTTGTCTGAGTACAGACAACTAGTAAAACAAAAGAGGCTTGGAAAGCCTAACTATACTACGTGGTCCTTCACAAGCTCAGGGTCACCACCTGGGTCTTTAGCCTACTCGTTGATGTCAACGTCTACATAGAACCCATCAGAAGGGGTTGCAGCGTCTTCTGTAAAATGTAGATTATAGCAACATGAGTACAAAGGTACTCAGCAAGACTTACATCAGATCCTACATACATGCATGTTATCAAGAAGGGTTGGTGGAGTTATTGCAGCAAGCCAGCTTTGACTCTTGGCTAGACTATCCTACGATACTCCAACTTGAAATGGTTTTGCGCACACGAGTCCACTACTCACCACTTCAATACACTACCCAGGATTCGCCTCCGTCTTCCTACGGAAGAGCCATCCTCGGCACTCACGCTTATCTTGAGGCTTTTAACAGTTTCCATTTACTTGTCTATGAACTGTATAGGCAACCAAGTAGTCCTTTATCGCGGACGCGGCTATTCGAATAGATCATGTTAACCCTGCAGGGGTGTACTTCTTCATACACGCTCTCACCACTTACCGTCGTTTACACGACATGTACTCGGCAACCTTCAAGCGGAAGCCCAACGTGGGTGTCGGCCACGACCTACCTAATCACCTAAGCCTCCAGTCCAGGTTTATCGCCTATCCAGGTTCCATCCGCAGGGAGTCCGGCCGAGGTTTTCCATACGGCCCCGAACGATGTGAACAGGGTTCCCGAGATACCTAACGGGTATTCGGTACACCGTGCCACGTACCTACCGCATCACAGCCCACCCCTACGGTCAGCGCTGTCCACGACCTCCAGTAGGCTACAAACACCAGAAACTACTTGCAACTCCTGGACGGAGAACTAGGGTGAATAAGAAGCCGAGAGGGTCCATTGGTTTCGGGCCCAATGCATGGTAGTAGCTGATTCTTAAATCACACATACAGATCTCAGTGCTTAAGGTCGGCTTCAATGAAACAACCCACCATGTACTCCTACATGGCCTCTCATCGATACCTTTATCAAATCGTGTTCACCACACCACTCTCATTACTGACATGAACATTTCACTCTAGCCCATCACCCAGATGAACCAGACCTGACACGACTCTAAGCATAGCAGGCATAGCAAGGTAGGAACAACACATACATATGGCTCAAACAACTCCTACACATGCTAGTGGGTTTCATCTAGTTACTGTGGCAATGACAGGTCATGCAGAGGAAATGGGTTCAACTACCGTAGCACACAGCAGTTTGAAACGCGTTGTCTTAATGCAGTAAAAGAGAGCAGGAGCGAGAACATGGGATTGTATCGATATGATCAAATGGTTGGTTGCTTGCCTGATGGTTCGATGCACTGATACGGTTCTTTGTTAGGGTAATCAGGGTACTCTTCGGGGACAGAACCTGCCGCAGAGAGCACCGATACACAAACATTACCAAACAGTATGCAACAATATGATGTATGCATGAAACATGGCAATATGAGTGTGTTGGGCTAATGCAACTAAAACTAGAAGGGTTTGAACAAATTTGAATCAAGGATTCAAATTTCAGATTCAAATATGGCCTTTTAAAGTGCTTTTCCTTGTTCTGTTAAAAACATCAATTTAACTTGTTTGATCATGCATGAAAATAGTACAGATGGGTAGATTGGATTTTTCTGATCATTTTTCATATATAATTTGTCCAATTTGGAGTTACAGAATAAAAGTTATGAATTTTTGAAGTTTAAATAATATTCTGGAATTTCCTGATTTAAATTAAATCCAGAAATCAATTACTGCGTCAGCCTGACGTCAGTGTGACGTCAGCAGGTCAACGGAACAGGTCTGGGTCAAACTTGACAGTGGGTCCCGCATGTCAGGGTGATTATTTTTAATTAAAACTTAATTAAAACTAATCCTGTTTAATTAACAGGGCTGGGCCCCACCTGTCATTGACTCAGGGGAGTCAACCAGGGCCCACCCGTGGTCAAACCCGGGTCGGCTGCACCGGCGTTTAGCCGCCGGCGAGCCCGACGCGGCGGCGGAAGTGGTTTTGGCCATTTCGGCCACCAAATGGGCCGCGGAGACCACCGGAGGGGAGCTGAGGACAAACCGCAGCTCTTGGCGGAGTCCGTTGAGGTCGGGGTGGCCGGAGTTGGCGCCGGCGACGACTTGGGCGGCCACCGGGGTTCGGCCGAAGACGAACTTGACGCTAGAGGGGTCGGTGAGGCTCGGGGAGTGGCTAGCTAGATGCTACGTGACACGGTGAGCATGACGGACACCAGTTTGTGGCCGGAGGATGACCGGGAGCACGTCGGCGACGAGCTCCACGGCGGTGGGTGCGGTTGAGCTCCGGGAGGTTGCTACACGGCTCGGGAGCAAGAACGGAAGGGAGGGGAAGATGGCTAAGCTCACAGTGAGTGCGACGGAGTCCTTGGTGCGGCCGGAGATGGACCGGAGCGACGACGGCGTTGAAGGGGATCTCCGGCGACGGTGAGCTCGGGCGAGGTCGGTGCGGTGGTCTCGGGCGTTGCGAGCGCTCGGGGCTCGGCTGCTCGATGAAGTGGACAGCGGCGGAGCTCCTGGACACGGTGAGACGGCGTGG